>NW_015549662.1:44197-69184 GCF_001515605.1 Sinocyclocheilus anshuiensis | reverse complement strand
AAGCCCGATTTGCACCCCCGAACGATCGGGGGGTGTGGCCCGATTCGCGGCTTGTCGCAAGCAAATTTTTTGTCCAAAAAATCCTCTATTGTGTGGTGTCATTACGATTATTTAACTGCTCCCGATCGAGATGGAGCATCGCCGAACTCAAACATGTTTGATATTTATGACTCTTAATTGGGCTGCCTCTGACGTGATACCCACAATAGCCAATGAGAGCGAGCAAGCGTCACCTACCGGATGTTGCGTGCTTCTATAGCTGAAACTTGGCAGCCACAAACATGCCATGAAAGCAGAGAACATCACCCATATTATTTTCCATACTTTGTTTTTCACTGTACAACAGAACGCTCGCCGGGAGAGCCAGCTGACAACATCGATTGTCCTCTATTTGTTTTTCTTCTCTAGTCACGTTTGATCTTGCAAGTGTCCGTGAGATCTCGTGTCACTGTGAAATCGTTCCTACAATCATCAAGTGTGTGGTCCCGTGGTCTGGTCTAATCATCTAGTGTGCGCATTCAGAGGATTATAAGGCTAAAAATCGGTTGAACTGTCTTCATGTCTGTGGTCTCCCATGGTTTTAAAATCTTTTAAGATTTGAAAATCGCCTAGTGTGCAGCCAGCTTAACAAATACTGAGCAATGAATGAATGGATAACCAGGCTATAAATAGGATGAGATTGACGAGGCAACAAGACACAGGTGAATGCAATAAGTGATGATGAGTTTGGCAACGGATTATGGGAAATGTAGTCTGTGAAAGTGGCAAGAGTCAGGGGTGGAGTGCCCTCTGGTGGAGTTCATGCGCACTCCAGCTGGAGATTGTTAGACCTGTAGATGATGAGAGCATTTTCATTTTTGAGTGAACCCTTTAAATATACATGCAAATGATTAACAGATGGGCCTGATAATTGTTCTCATTGATCAGAGGAACACAGAGGAAGAGAAATCGGCCAGTGTTGAGCTCTTCACTGATCTGATCCGCTCCATTGAGAGATGTCAGTCTGAGCTGCTGAAGATGATGGAGGAACAGCAGGAAGCAGCAGAGAAACAGGCTTCACTGAGCTGAAGAGGAGAAACACTGAGCTGGAGCAGCTCTCACACACTGACGATCATCTGCACCTCCTGCAGGTCTGTCAACATCTGTATCATCACTGAGAATGTACAATATTACAGGACAAACACTCACAAACCTGATGAGCTGTTGTATGCTACATGGTAAGACAAAGATTCTGACTATTTTTTACCATGCTTTAGAAATCATACAGTACATAAAGAAACAGTAAAATAATAACAATAATAATAATAATAATCACATTAGACAAATGGGTTAAGATAAGATTTTGATTCCTTTACAATACATATCTTTGAAGGCTGTGAGTTTTATTCACCTGCACTGAGCAGTTTTATTTTAGAATCATTCAGATTCTATTATAGTTTTAATTAATATTTTAAATTAGACTTTATTTTTATATTTTTTGTTTTAATTTTAGTTTTAGTTAAAGTGCCCCTATTATGCCATTTTTAAGGTTCCTAATATTGTTTTGGGAGTCTCCTACCATAGGTTTACATGCATGCAAGTTCAAAAAACGTTTTCGTTTTCTCAAAATATGAATTTAATATCACCTCGTTTTCCAGCGATTCTCAAACTATTTGTTCGAAGCAGTTCTGAGATTCAGTCTCTTTAAACCCCTCCTTTCCTTGAGCCTGCTCTGCTCTGATTGGTCAGATGGCCCAGTCTGTTGTGATTGGTCTACCGCGTACAGCACCTCTCGGAAATGATACGCACATTACCATAGTTCCGTATTTAGAACGCTCGATAGAAAATATCAACATCTATTATTTATCATACTTACAGGTTGTGATTCAATGGAGCTAGCTGGTCCACATAAACTGTGTACTGATTAATCTTTCAAGAGCAAGTGTTTGTGAATCCCACGTTGAACTCCTTGAGATTAGAGAAGCAGTCATCAGTAAAATTACGTGTTTGTGGGAGGGGTCAAATCAAGCCGGCCAATAGGGATGGGCGTATCGATCCGAAGTATCGATATATCGATACTGACGCGAGTATCGAAAGTATCGATACTCAAACAAAAAAATATCGATATTAAGGTGTGTTTTATTTACCAGTGATTTTGTTTATTTAACAAACAAAAAAATGCATACAGTATGCATTGAATTGGACGAATAACCTATGTTAGCGAATAATTGTGTAGGATAGAACTATTTTCCTGCTCATCTGAACACACGCAAATGTTGCAAGACAGAACTAATCAATCACAGAGAGCATTCACTCACTGCTGACAGTGCAGTCAAACAGGGCTGCGTTTCCCAAAAGTATCATAAGAAAGCATTAAAGCTTTTGGAAACGGCAGCCCTGAACAATGCTTATCAGAGGAAAGAAGAAAAAAAAACCATATGTGTTTGAGTTCTTTAATGTGTTTTAAACAAAGTTAAGTGGTTATCATTACCCATTTTACTGTTAGTAATTTAATAATTTAATAAACTTCATAATTTAAAAGTTTAGTTCAGAAGTATCGTATCGGTATCGATATCGACGATACTGGCCTTTAAAAGTATCGGTATCGTATCGAAAACAAAATATGTGGTATCGCCCATCCCTACCGGCCAACATAGAACATAGGCGGGAATTATGCAAATGTAATCGAATTACTAACGACTCGTTTAGGCTGTTCATAGTCGATTCTTTACTTTGGGAGAAAATAACTTCAATTTTACCATGCACTTTCAGCTTTACACATTTGCAGATCGTTTACATTCACATACAGCTACATTACACACTACTGGAAGTGGCCTAATAAGGGCACTTTATAATTTTATTATTTTTCTCTTTTTTTTCTTTTTATATTTCTATAGTTATTAATTTATTTATTTTAATTTCAAGTTGAACTAAATGAAAATGAGAAATGTCTTGGCAAATAGCTGAAATAATATAAGTTTTTTATATTTTCTTTAATTGAACATTCATTTTATTTAAAGTAAATTTAAAAAAAATGTTTTTATGGTTTTAGTTTCAGTTAACTATAAAAACCCTGGCACCCTGGAGTCAGAAATCTCTTCAGCAGCATTTACACACACCAAACTTTACAGTTGTATTCCTATCTATATTCTGAAGGGTTTTACAGTGGGGTTTGTTCACCTGATTTTATATGACATTTTATTAATATAAGCATGGTGAAAAATAATTTTCTTCTGGCTGTTGACATTATTATTTTCTGATTCATGATTAAAATAGAAATCCAATATCTCATTTGTAAAAACCTTTAATGTCAACAAAATCAAACAAGAATTTGAAAGCTGCTTTATCCAATATCTTCAGATTTATGGTCTGGATATTTGTGCAAATTAGTGTATATTTATTTAGACAATGCCTCATGTGCATATTTAAATATTTCAGAAAACTTGTAATACAGACAATATTTGCAATTCTTTGAGGGACGAAAGGTGATATCCATACTTTGGATACCCTAATCACCTGGGTGTCTTCCCTTAATTGTGTTTGAAAGCTCCTGCGTACAAACATATTGAATGAATGAATGAATGAATGAATGAATGAATGAATGAAGCATCTTGAATTAACGTCATTAAAAATAAAAAAATTACATATTTAATAGCCTTCTCTCTCCTGCTGTAGATGTACTCATCCCTATACAGGCGTCCAGGCACCAAGAACTGGACTGAGATCAGGATTGACTCTGATGTGAATGTGCTCCCTCTGCATAGAGCTCTGACACAACTGAAGAAAACTCACAAGGCTCTAAATAAAAAACTCAGTCAAACTGGTATGTGAACATCATCAAGTACAGTGTAGAAAAACAAAGAATTTCTGCCATTGTATCTCTTCTAATATAATTACTGTTTTTACTGCAAAGTCAACATCTTTGAATCTCCACTAATATGGAAGGTCTTGATGAAATACATGATATTCCCAACAAAGGCACAACAGCATTATGAATTTATATATGATTAATTACATGTTGATTACGTGTTTAAAAAAAAAAAACTATTGAGAAAAGATTAAACGTACAAGGATTTCTAACAAGGATATCTGCTAAACAATTTAACCTATTGAACCTATTTTTGTCAGCATGATCTAGAGCTTATGTGTGCTGTAACGAGGAGTCAGCTGAGTTAGGATCCATGTGTGGCTTTATCAAAAGCATATGCAGCAGTATAAACAGGCAGTGGTCAATCACCAGCAATAGTGCCATCCAAGGCAAGACAAAGACATGGTCAAAAACAGACACACGGTCGAGGCAGGCAGCAAACAATCACAAGCGTGATCCAGGAAAACAGGGCTAATACAAAAGGCAGGTGGCAAGAATCAAAACAGGGAAAACAGTCCGTGGTCAAACACAGGCAATACAAAAACAATGAAGGATCATCCGGAGCAAAACAAGACTTCACAGAGGCTGCGTACGAAAGCTCTAAAATGCTGCCTTCGGAGGCAGTATTCCAATGCAGGAAGGCATCAAGGCACGTCCAAATCCAAATTCTGCTTTACTTCCTGACTCCGGAGGTACCTTCTTCTGATCGAACTTTGAAGGCAGCATAAGATGTATCCTTCGCTGCCTTTGATATCCCACAATCCTGTGCATTTGATTCTGTGACAGCTAAACTAAAAAATAAAAATACCATCTGAAAGTTGTGGTTGGTGGTCAGTCTGCATGTAAATGTAGGTTTTTATCCAACTTTTTTCATTTTTTATGTAATTACTAGCAAGAAATTAGTATTGTAATAATTAAATATTCGCTTATTTATCATCAAAGCTCTCTCTAATTTGTTTTAGATCATTAAACTGTTATGCTGCCTCATGGATGTTTAACGTCCTTCGGGCTTGCCACATTAACGTCCTTCGGGCTTGCCACATAATCGTCCTGCGGGCTTGCCACATTAACGTCTTTCGGGCTTGCCACTTCGACGTCCTTCGGGCTTGCCACATTAATGTCCTTCGGGCTTGCCCATGGGGCGATGGTAGTTGGCCCCGAGCCAGAACAGCTGATTAAGGACGGCGTCCTCTAACGCCGTCACCGCTGCGAGCTTGCAAAACTCCCCGGCGTACCCGTAGAAGGGGAGATCCCGGCAGGATATGGTGAGGAAAAGAGCAGCGATCTCCATGTTGTTGTTTTTGGTCGGTTATTCTGTCACGGAATCCGGGTGTGTGGAGGCAGGCAGGACGACGAGGACGACAAGGATTCCAATAATGACATTTATTGTAGACACAACAAGGCAGGTTCAGGTAGGTGAGACACACACTCGGGGTAACATTAACAATAACCGACACCAATGCTCAGACAGACAGGAGCTAATATGGGGTGAATAATTAGAGGCAGACAGGTGAGCACAATGACGGTGATTAACTAATGATTAGACGGGCTAAACCAACACAAAGGGAAGAAACCACAACAAACAGTCCACAGGGGCGTTACAGAATGTGTGTGTGCAGCTCAGATAGTCCAGGTAATGGGAAACAGGTGGAAGGTAATCAGTTTCAGGTACGGGGCAATGTGAAATGGAGTCAATACTCAGGTGACAGGGACCTCTGGTGGTGAACCACAGTGGCTGAATTTGTGGCTGCGTTTTTTATGTAGACAAGTCATTTCAGAAGATTTGTTTTGACATCTGCCAAAGAGGATTCACACCAATTTTCAACTTTACCAATCATACGATTACAGCATTAAGGAGTTTTAAATTTTTAGCACCATTTGTTCCATTTGACATGACTCTGAATGTCCTGTTGTCTATATACTGTAGGTAGCTACATGAATTAAGTTAATATTGCTCCACTCAATGAGCAACAGTTTTATTAAAATCAGTGACAAGTTATTTCTTATCTGATCATACATGTTTGCAGTGTTAGTTATTTAAAGCATACTTTAACAGTTACAAGTGTTCGTATTTGCTTTTTGTCGACAACTAATTGTGTAAAGCATTGACAAATGTTAGGTAGACTTTACCAAATTTCTTTTAGTGTCTCATAGTTACTGTAGGTACTATTTACTCAACACATGGATCACGGAACGTACCAAAAGAAGCGGGGTGGTTTTTTTGCAGAAATTCGCACACTGGATGAGAAGTGGCATTATAACGCATTATAAATGTACCAAATCCTTGTTGTTGTACTACATAAAGTCTGTAAGATTGTACATTTTACATCCTAGTCTACATTTTAATAGGCTATTAGAAACAGTAATAATAATAGGCTATTAGTTAGATGCCAGATATTATTTATTAAGCTATGACTCAGGATAATTGATTTTTAGCATAGAGATCACGGTTCTCCCACGATTCTGAAATCAAAACATTAGACAAAAACAAAATAATATATAGGCTAATTCACTTAGGTTTCTTACAAAATGTTTTATTTAATGTTATAAATTAGTCTAAAATGTTATAAATGAGCCTATTAAAAATAAAAATATGTAAAAAAAATATTTGAAATAAATGAACTTGATTTGATCGTTTTTGAACGAATCTCTTGACTGAATGAATTAGACATCAATTGCATTTTAGCAGTGACTGGTCGCTACCTACTGGCATAATGTAACATATAGGCCTACAGTCTTTATTTGAAGCGTAACATGAGTTCCAAAGGTCAGTTTCTCATTTTGAACGTGGCTATAACCAGACTAGGGGCGATGGTAGTTGGCCCCGAGCCAGAACAGCTGATTAAGGACGGTGTCCTCTAACGCCGTCACCGCTGCGAGCTTGCAGAACTCCCCGGCGTACTCGTAGAAGGGGAGATCCCGGCGGGATATGGTGAGGAAACGAGCAGCGATCTCCATGTTGTTGTTTTTGGTCGGTTATTCTGTCACGGAATCCGGGTGTGTGGAGGCAGGCAGGACGACGAGGACGACAAGGATTCCAATAATGACATTTATTGTAGACACAACAAGGCAGGTTCAGGTAGGTGAGACACACACTCGGGGTAACATTAACAATAACCGACACCAATGCTCAGACAGACAGGAGCTAATATGGGGTGAATAATTAGAGGCAGACAGGTGAGCACAATGACGGTGATTAACTAATGATTAGACGGGCTAAACCAACACAAAGGGAAGAAACCACAACAAACAGTCCACAGGGGCGTTACAGAATGTGTGTGTGCAGCTCAGATAGTCCAGGTAATGGGAAACAGGTGGAAGGTAATCAGTTTCAGGTACGGGGCAATGTGAAATGGAGTCAATACTCAGGTGACAGGGACCTCTGGTGGTGAACCACAGTGGCTGAATTTGTGGCTGCGTTTTTTATGTAGACAAGTCATTTCAGAAGATTTGTTTTGACATCTGCCAAAGAGGATTCACACCAATTTTCAACTTTACCAATCATACGATTACAGCATTAAGGAGTTTTAAATTTTTAGCACCATTTGTTCCATTTGACATGACTCTGAATGTCCTGTTGTCTATATACTGTAGGTAGCTACATGAATTAAGTTAATATTGCTCCACTCAATGAGCAACAGTTTTATTAAAATCAGTGACAAGTTATTTCTTATCTGATCATACATGTTTGCAGTGTTAGTTATTTAAAGCATACTTTAACAGTTACAAGTGTTCGTATTTGCTTTTTGTCGACAACTAATTGTGTAAAGCATTGACAAATGTTAGGTAGACTTTACCAAATTTCTTTTAGTGTCTCATAGTTACTGTAGGTACTATTTACTCAACACATGGATCACGGAACGTACCAAAAGAAGCGGGGTGGTTTTTTTGCAGAAATTCGCACACTGGATGAGAAGTGGCATTATAATGCATTATAAATGTACCAAATCCTTGTTGTTGTACTACATAAAGTCTGTAAGATTGTACATTTTACATCCTAGTCTACATTTTAATAGGCTATTAGAAACAGTAATAATAATAGGCTATTAGTTAGATGCCAGATATTATTTATTAAGCTATGACTCAGGATAATTGATTTTTAGCATAGAGATCACGGTTCTCCCACGATTCTGAAATCAAAACATTAGACAAAAACAAAATAATATATAGGCTAATTCACTTAGGTTTCTTACAAAATGTTTTATTTAATGTTATAAATTAGTCTAAAATGTTATAAATGAGCCTATTAAAAATAAAAATATGTAAAAAAAATATTTGAAATAAATGAACTTGATTTGATCGTTTTTGAACGAATCTCTTGATTGAATGAATTAGACATCAATTGCATTTTAGCAGTCACTGGTCGCTACCTACTGGCATAATGTAACATATAGGCCTACAGTCTTTATTTGAAGCGTAACATGAGTTCCAAAGGTCAGTTTCTCATTTTGAACGTGGCTATAACCAGACTATAAACTTTTATCCCAATACTTTCGTTATTAGTATTTAATGTTTGCAACACAGAAATGTAACCTACTGTGTAGAGTGTTTGTGAAGCTGTTTCAAACATAAAGCTTACATGATGAGCGCTGCTCTCTCTGGATCAGCGGCTGCGTGAAAGCAGGTTTAAATATTCCGATGTGATTGTGATTTCAAATGTTTAATATACGTAGTGGAATCATCGTCATAGCAATAAGATTGTGTGTGTTTAAATCGAGATCGCGATCTTTTAATGATTAATTCATATGAGCCTATAGCCTATGTATTTTTGTATGTCATAATTTGTACCAGACCTCATAGTTACCTGGGCCCGGGCGGCCCCCAGCTTCCGCGATCCATGACTCAACACATGGGACCAAATGTACCTGAACAAACTAAGTGCAAATTGTCAAGTTTGAGTAGATTCAATAGGTTTGTTTTCACAGTAAACAGAGATAAAATCAATGTTATCTGAAATATTCTTTCTAAATCTATTCTAATTCTAATCTAATTCTAATTCTATTCCATTCTAATAATACATTTGTTTGCTTTAATTTTTCTTAATGCATAACTTCATTTTTTTATATATTCTTATTTAATTTTCAGCCTTTCAAACCTGCTTTGATTTATTTTTATATGTTTTTATATACAATTTTGCTTAATACGCAAAAATTCCATTGTTCGACATTGTATAGAAATTTCTTAAGTAAATTTCTCTGTCTTCCCCAACTGTTAACATTAATTACTTTTAAAATTACTTAAAATTAATAAATAAATAAAATATTGTGATTTTAATTAAATAACAAATTCTGTAACCACTATAACAAAGTATACTCAAAACAAATTAAAACTAAATTGCTTGCTATTTAATATGCAAATACGCATTGGAGAATGATTTAACCTCATTAACATTTACTCACATAAACATTATTACAGATAAAAAGGATGATAAAACATGAAGGATAATTTTTGTTGACTTGCATCAGTGTTATATTAATTACTGAATTATTATTTAGTGTTCATGAGTCTTAAATCTAATAAATATTCGTATAAGACAACTGACAGTGTTAGAAGGCTTCACAATTTTTTGTTTCTCTGGTTTGAGCACAATATGAGTGAATCCGTGCACCTGAGTGAGCTGACGGCAGTCCATCGATGCCAGGAGCTTCTGAGAGCCGGAGACGGTAGAAACAAACTTCTCCATCAGTGTAACCATCACAAGCTTCTCCACATCACTGACAGACAGAACGAGAACATAAACTTACTGGAAGATTTTCACTCTAAATACAGTTTATCATATTTAATGTACTCACTAAAAAATGTTGGGTTAAAAGTAACCCAACTATGGGTTAACATGGCACCTTCCCAATTAAAAATAACCCAACAGTTGGGTTAACTACTTACTTTTATTTATGAGATTATTTTAATGAATAAAATACACGGTTTTCAAATACAGTTTGTTTATTTAAGTAGAAAAACAATAAAACTGTTTTAAAAACATGTTTTAAATTTTAAATGACAAATGTACTCAATATTGGTGAGCCTAGTATTTAATATAAATATGCACAATTATTTGCATATATTGAATTCAAAATACACGAGTGAACATGTAGAACACGTGGCAAATAAATACTGAAGCACAAATATTCAAAATACACATTAAATTAAAAACAAAACATACAATATACATAAATTAAAATATACCGTTAACTTCAAAACACAAATATGCACATACAGTACAAATATTCATAACAAATGTGCACATACGGTATACAAATTTAAATCACAAATGTGCACATTCAGTATACCAATTCAACTACACAAATATGTACACCAAGGACATACCTTTATAATACTTAAGTATTGAAAGTAAAAGTACAAGTAAATACAAAATGGAAAAGAAGCAAATAAATATATATAAAAAATGTTCATACACAGCTCGAGTAGCAAGATTGTGTTCATTTTTAACTCTTTCTTCCATTTTGTATTTTTGGGTAAGAATAAGAAAACTTCATTGCATTTAACCTGCCGTTTCGGATGCATAAATAGGCCTAATGTTTTGTTTTTAACATAAAACGTTGAATACTGATTTTTGAAATAATTTAAAACATGAAAAAAATAGTCGAAATGTGAAATTAAAACCGCCAGTAGGTGGCAGCAATTGGCTGTTAATGAGTGAGTCAATGAGCTTCAACAGATTCATTCAAACGGCTGATTCATTCAGGAACAGAGCATTTTACTGTGTTAATGAGTGAATCACTGAATAATTTTTATCAACCGATTCGTTCAAAAAGCTTATTCATTCAATAAGTAAACAACGTCCATCGCTCAGAGACGCAAAACAGTGCTGTGATCTTTGTTTGGAACTATTTTCGTTGGCAAAATTAAGCAAAAACAAGCAACATTACCTCTAAAATGTAAGTCACTTATTGCTTTACTGAACTTGTATAAAATTATTATTAAATGTGTTTTCATGCTGATATCTGCAGAAAAACGGTACTCTTTGTGTGATATAGATTAAGTTAACTATATTAAATTATATAAATATAAAAAGCATACATAAGCATTTTTGCCGTCCATTATTTAGAATGCCTGGAATTTTGAGTTTTAATATACTAATAAATCAATGTGCATGTACTCTGTGTGTGATTTGGTGATATAGCCTATTTGATAATGTCAGATCGCACATCATTACAACAACACTTACCATATTATCGTAGAAGATATACTGTATATCGCACACACAGACTCGACATGAGTGGAAAATGAATCATCCGCGGTTGTGTGCGCACTTGTTTGCACATGAGCAAAGGTGTTTTTAGAAGTCTAACTTGCAGACGCCAGACCACTGATTCGTCAAACCTGCTTTCCTTCAGTCCGTGTTCTTCTGACTTCTGACTATTTTGTAGTAAGTACCGAATATGCTTCGGGGAAATGTATCGGAGTAAAAGTATACATTTTAGTTAGGAAATGTAGTGGAATAAAAGTAAACGTTGGCTGAAATATAAAAACTCAAGTAAAATACAGATACTCCCAAAAATACTTAAGTACTGTACCGAAGTATTATTACTTCGTTACATTACACCACTGTCAGGTACTGACATGATAGACAAATGTTATGAAATGGTAAAACAATATTAAAGGAAGAAAATTACCTGATGAAAAAAAATCATCATCATAGCTGTTGTTCCTCAGCTGTGGTTTCTCTCTTCATCTTCATCATCTTCCTGCAGTCCAGCAGTGTGACTGAGCACATCTTCAGTGGCGTCTGCAGCATCTGATGTTCTCCAGCGTTACAGTCTGAACCCAGAGACTCTGTGGAGGTTTGATTGCTGGATCCATGACTGTCACACACACTCTCCTGAGCGTCAGTGGAACAGAGTAAAGCGAGGCTGAGCTCTGAGTCCTGTGTGTCTCTGGATCTCTGTTCAGAGTTGATCTCTGACGCTCCAGACTGAATCCATCCCATCAGTCACAAACAACCAAACCTTTTACAGCTCCTGACAAACACAGAATCATGGTGACTTTCACTTTATATAACAACTGTTCCTCTGAAGGAAACTATTTTAAAGAATATAAACTTTTGGCAGACTGGCCCCCGGTTTCACAGACAAGGCTTTAGCCTAGTCCGAAGTCTGAGCTGTTTCAACTGAAAGAAACTTGCACTGACTGATCTTAAAATATATCATTGCCTTTGTTTTGTCTCAAAAAGCACACCAGTAATGTTTTTTTCTATGCACATTTATAAAAATTACCTAAATGTCCTAATTGAACTATGGCCTAATCCTGGCTTAGTCTAAGCCCTGTCTGTGAAACTGGGCCTGGATGTATGAAAATTAAGAAAGAATATTTTTAGATATGACAAAATAGCAATACAGACCATGGAGCTGTGCTAAGTCACTATATCTGACAGCACTGATGATAACTCACATATAAACATTGCAGGCATATTATGTTTATTTATATTTATTTAAATATACCTGTGCATTAGGGTGGTCCACAAATACAACATTAAGCTTTTTTGTAAGGGAAAATATAAATGCAGTAAAAATTCATGTGATTTACCACATGACCTCTGTTTCATGCCATTTCATGCTAATGTGAATTAATGTGGCGGTCTGGTTGCCAGTGTTCCTAGTTGCGTTTTATGCTGTGACACAACTGTTCTCTGATGAGCTGGTTGGGTCAATTATTGTGACGTCATTGTGATGTTCGATACATTTTTTTATTTTTTGGATTCATATTTGCAGCACTCATGAACAGTCACGTTCACTTGCATGGACCGTCTATACTTGCACAATACAATGTTTAACCCGCATGTGGCAGTGGTTAATAAAGCCAAACATTTTATCCAAAAGCATCTGAAGAAAGTCCAATTTTTTGTTTTGTTGTTCTCTTGAGGACCTGACTGTGCATGTGCAAGTGTTTGATTTAAAGGACTGTTATCTGTTCATTTTTATTTATAAAATAAGTTTGGTACTGTGCTGGTTCACCACTGCATATATAATCAGATCTTGAAGCAAAACCAGTTAAGGCAGACGTTTGAATTGTAAGATTCAATGAATCAAACTGAATCTGCTAAAATAACTGCTGAAATTTAAAAGGCTGTGATTCGCCCTTCAGGATCGTGATGTGTGCACTCATACAGTGGTCTTCCAGGCGGCCAACAGCATTTAACTTGATATTTGCCACTACTGTTGTCAAAAATGAATGAAAATGAATGAACTTAACAAAATGGCACACATACGATCTGAAGGTGACGATACACGGGGCAACTTTTTGAGCAATGTTTCTTGGGCATTTTCCCATGGAGAATGGGCAACAAATTTCTGTCTGGACACTTTAGATCGGTTGTGGGCCCTGTGCCTCACCTGGTTGCCTGTTGACGGCAACATTGCTCAAAGAGTTGCCCCGTGTATCATCAGCCTTAAAAGTTTAATGGGCGGAGCTACTGTATGACATCACTGCAAGTGAGTTAAAGACTGCAGTGAAAGTGAAATGAAACAGATGAACAGGAAGCTTCATCAAACAACAACATTTCTATTCAGAAACTGAAATTAACGATCAGATCTGATATTCACTCACAGGTAAGTGATGGAAATGAAAGAACTAGTTCAGTGGTTTAATAGCATGAAGCAGTATCAAAAAGTACTGAAAGTATGTCATTTATTTGTCTGTAAACCAAAGTTTGATGTGTGCTGTTAAAGGCTGCAGAAACAGGAAACAGAAAAACAGGTACTTGAACTGCAGATAGAATGAACAAAGTTCAGTGAAAATCATAACTTCATTAAACAAAAATTACACCTGATGTTTACAGGTATTTAGTGGTTTATTTGTTTGAAATATTGCACTTACACCCTTTTTTCTGTGTTGTAAATAAAATAATACATTTTCATAATAGTATTAAAATATTGGTGTAAAAACTTGTTATATTTGTGGCTTCTTGTGAAAGATATTTAGTTTATTTAGTTTCTTCTACCACCCAATAATATCCACTGCAGTGCCACAGAGCCATCTGAAGCAACAGACCAGCAGTCTTAGACAGGAAGTAAGGGGTGGAGCTTATAGCCGAGTGAGGTTTTAGTGGTGGAGGCAGGTTAGCTCTAATTTCCTGCCAGAAACTGCTGTGACATATTGCCTTATGGCTACAGTGGTTTAAAATTTTAATTTTTAACATGCAACATTCATTTTTGTTGCATGTTAAACAAACATGCAACATCGCGCCTCTAGAGGGCCTCGCTCCTGGCCTGCATTTTATGTCGTTTATGTCTAATTTTTATTACTGTTTTTCCACCCATTTTGTCCTTTGAAAGACTAAAATAGTCATAGCTGATAGACAGTATAAGACTCTGTGTATAAGAATGAGTAAAGCTGTTTGTTGTTAGGATGAGAAAAAGTTTTAAAAGTTAAACATTTAGGCTGGTCTGCCTCAGTGGTCCAACAGCGCTCGTCAATGTCAAAATGATCGAGATGGCCAATCAAATCAAAGAAGGCGGGTCTTACTGTCACTGTCACAAGTTACGCAACAAGAGTTCGTGGAAAGGTGTAAGTAGTACTGTATTAGAAAACTGTTTTACGATAGAAATGTTCAGTGACCGACAGTAATAGACTATCTAGTGTTGCAAACTACTCAACTTTTTATGAAATTTCGCCGTTTTGAATTTCAAATAAGCGATCATGATTCATGTAAATCATAAATGAACGTGACAAGAGACGTTTGCGTGTTCGACTATTAGACATACGAATAAGAGTGAATGTGCACATTTTAAAATAAAATATTATTTTCAAATAGTGTAAATTGATTACTACTTCATATGAAGAGTTCAGATGAAGTGCCGTTTGAAATTTTCTTCTAAAATGAGCATTTTTATCAGGCTCCTATGTGTAGGTTCAGTAATTTCACTTTAATGGCAATGAATAGTTTCTTTTCTTTCCCATTAAAGTAAAATAACTGAACATAAACATAGGAGCCTGAGACAATAACCATTTTAGAACAAAATTTTAGAGAGCACTTAGAGGCATTTGCATCTGAACTCTTCATATATAACTACAAACCTAGAACTTATTTTAGCATTCTTATTTACTTATGGACTCGGGAGGCCATGGCGGAGCAGCCTCCGAGGCCGCGGCCCCAGCCCCCGCCTCGGCCTCTACGGCTGGGGCCCTACCCCCCCCCCCCCCCCCCCCCCACACACACAGAATTGCTGAGGGCCTCACACGTCAACTTCACACAGGGCCTCGCACCCCCCTTGCGACGGCCCTGCTCACACACACACACACACACACACACACATTGAATTGGGAATTGGTTGATACACTGATAATCGATTCAGGCCACATCTGACACAAAATGACACTCATGATGATCATGATTCAAACACAGCAGATGAGCTTCACATTCACAGCATCAAGCCTCTGGGACTCTGGGAAATGAGGGCTGCCTGTACTCTGGGTTTGTAGGTAATTTAGGAATTTAATAAACAAGTTAAAAGAAGAAGAAGAAGAAAAGAAACTTCCATTCCATCCATTAAATGTAGGTTATTCTATGGATACTGAAAATGTGCATACAATTCAAATACTGCAGAAATAGTAACTGTTCCTCATATGATTTTTGAAGATGTGGAATATAGTGCACAAGTTGCATTTTGATTCCTAATATAACATAACGGCACCTAAATGCAATGCCAAAACACGTTTTTCACATGATATTTGCATAAAGTCGAGCATAACTCTTTTTGATGCTCTCAATACGTTCTCCGATCTGCTGTCAATCCAACAGTTCACTCTCAATACGTTCTCCGATCTGCTGTCAATCCAACAGTTCACTGCGCGAGCGTGAAGCTCAACTCGCATAAAATAAACTGAAAATGTTCGCTCTGCTAACAGTCTTGGAGTTTTTTTTATTTACCATGCTTTCTTTTGCTAATTTTCAAATGCCTTTATATATTTTATTGTTTTCCCTTTGTTCGAGACCCAGAAAGATTTCACTTTGAAACATATGCAGTCTGTGCGGTTTCTAACAAGCTGCAATTGAGTAAACTGTGATCCCTGATAGCACACATACATCACAGAGATGTCTATTTGATGTCTGCATTTACATTGCAAGATGTATTTTTTAGAGTGTTTGCTCATCTGCAATTCGTCTATAGGACGTTTCCTGTCAGATGTCAAATAGACGTTTAGAAGATGTCTTTAAGATGTTTATGATTTAGAGTGTATGCAAAACTGACATCTAAAAGGGGTCATATGATGCAATTTCAAGTTTCACTCTTTGGAGTGTTACAAGCTGTTCGTGCATAGATGAGATCCCTAAAGTTGCAAAGACTAAAGTCTCAAACCCAAAGGGATATTCTTTATAACATTTAAGACTCGTCCACGCCTAAAACGCCTCGTTTAAACATGCCCCCACATATCTACGTCACGATGTGGGAAGATTTGCATAACGCCGCCCAAATGTTCACGCAAAGAAAGAAGGCGTAACTTTGATTCTCGCTGTAGTATTGTTGCTGCCACCGCTGCCATGTCGTGGATACGGAGGCCTGTTTCCTGATCCTGGGAAGGCTGTGCACAAAGGCTGTTTCTATAAAGTGGGGCAATTCCACTGATCTATATACTGGATCACTCATCGCGTTCTAAACTGCCAAGAGGCAGTGAAGCCACCGGAAGTATTCGATCCGCCAACTTACTATTCCCTACCGGCAGAGAGCACCATTGAGTCACAGGCAAACCGCTGACCTAAAATCACCCGATTTGAAGCAAATCAGTCAAACGGGGTTAGTTTTTGTTATGTGTATGTAAATTAATTTTTACTTCAGATGTTATTATTTAAATCGTTAAGGTGGGTGTGCCGACACAGGTAAGTGATCCAATACAAAATATAGCCTATTTCTTTATGTACGTAATTATTCAGGAATTATTAAACATGAACGTGTTAGTATCAGAAATTGATTTGAATATACAATGAAAAATACAATAGCCTCTGTTACTATATTGCTCTATACTGAAATGAAAGCTTAACTTGCCATCTTGAAATAAAGCTTCATGTCCGTACTGTATGTAGTCAGTTATTTCTCTGAATAAATTATGATGTGTATATTTTTAATGTCCTGATTGAGCAACATCTATTTCAGACTCTCCAAGATCGCGCAAATATGTTTACTAGCATTACCATTTCCATGTAAAATGTTGTATGCTAAATTAATCATTAATTTAACCACCGTTTAAATCATTACCTGCTTCAAAATGAATGCTGTTAATGGAATCATTGTTGAAACATTTGCAGTTACCCTACTGTACAAATAAAAACACAATAACAAAATTGCATAAGCAATAACTGTACAAGGCGAATGAAGGTATATGTGTATACAAAGCATTAATCGTTATTCAGATTTCAGAATGAGCACTTTGTCATTTGTTATATATATGTTGAGGATCTTGTCCATCTGATGTTATCATGTTCATCTGATATTCGCTACTGTAATGTATGAACGTAACTTTTTAATAAGCAGGGGAAATTTCCGACATTAAACAAATAACCATTTACATGACTAGGGTGTTTGTATTGTAAGAATGTACAGGGATACTTCAGATTTAAAAACGCTGACTTGTTAGGTGATGTTTTCTCATTAAATTTGAACGAATTCCTATTAATTCAATGGAATGTATGGGAATACTAGGGAATACCAATATGGCGGCGCGGCGGCTTCACTTTCATGCCAGTAGCCTACAATGCTTCTGTGGCACAAAGGCTGTTTCTATAAAGTGGGCAATTCCAACTTTGCAAGGACAGTCTGGCGCTTCTGACTCACAGCCTGCAAGGATGTTTTCATATTTAAAGAATTTGCCACTGAATGTTCAAACGTGAGTTTTGAGCAGTGTAGAGTAGCGCAAACTGACATCTTAAAGATGTCTATCAGATGTTTGTACACAGCAGATGCTTTCTAGATTAAGTGATCTTTAACAGACATCTTGCAGACATACGTGTGCTATCTGGGTTACACTTCTGCCCTTTTCTGTGTTGTCTTTCGTATATAAAAATGCCTTTTCGTGATATTATCAAATATTGTTGGAAAACTTGATTTATTTAGTTTCTTCTTCTACCACCCAATATTATGCATTGCAGTGCCACAGAGCCATCAGAAGCACCAGCACCGTTCCTATAGAGGAGGAGAGTCAACAGAAGAAGGTAAGAGATACAAACAAAACACGATAAAGATCCCATGAAATGCAGTTTTCTTTTCTCTGTGTTGACATGTTGAAGAACTTTTTGCCTTTTTAATGATAAGGGCCGGTCACACAACATGTTTCGTTCCATTGACTTCCATTCATACATATGCAAATGCAGGAGAGCAAACACAAGCTCCTGCGAAGTTGTTTTGCATTTCACTGCATTCCAAAATTCAGTTTTGGTGAACTTTGGTGAATTTGTATGAAAACCATGTGACCAATAGAAGTCATGGCATGACCTCGTAGCTTAAATAAAAGAACAGAAATTTAAAACCGCAGTTCTGCAGGAAAGTGGAGTAGATTGTATGTTTTTACATTTTGGATTTATTATTATTTGAGCTGGGTAGATTATTTACAAATTGCAGTCCATTACTGATTACAGATTGCATGATGAAAACTGTAGTTCCCTATCGAAAGGTAACTTGTTGCATAGTCTTGACGACTCTGTGGAAAACTCCTGTTTTACTCTGGTACTGAAGCCTGATTTGTTCATGTTTGTGTAGCTGCACAAACCAATGGCCCACCAGAAAGGGATTATTGGTCTTATGAAGTATTCTAATTTGTTGAGATAGTGAATTGGTGGGTTTTTGTTAAATGTGAGCCAAAATCATCACAATTAAAAGAACCAAAGACTTAAACTACTTCAGTCTGTGTGCATTGAATTTATTTAATACACGAGTTTCACAATTTGAGTTGAATTACTGAAATAAACGAACTTTTCCACGACATTCTAATTTATTGAGATGCACCTGTATAAGCCGGCTCAGAGAGCCATCTCATCAGAATCTTCTCCTTCAGCAACGAATCCATCTCTTCGCTGACTCTGCAATCAAGAAGCGAGAAACCTTCCCCTGTGGCCATCCGGTGCTTCAAAAGAGCAAATTTCTGAGCAAAGTTCCTAGCAACATTGTTGCAAATGTCGCGCAGCGAGTGTGGCTCATGCAGGGAACCCCTGTATGATGCAGAAGGGCGCAGTGAGTGTGCTGCCTGTCTGGGCAGCACCCAAGCAGAGACTGCACGCTCACTGAGACGGAATGCTCTCACATAGAGCATGAGTCTCACTCTTCTCTGCTCGCAGACTGCCTTCTTCAATGAAGGCAGCCCCGCTCTTCATTTCTCCTCTCTCAGTGAGCTTGAAGATAGAAACGGTGGAGTCACGGAGCTGAGCAACAGGGTTTGAGTGATCTCACGCCGGCACAGGTCTCGTGTGCTCACTCTCCCCGCAGCACTTTAATCCACCAGTGTTTTACATGTGATTCAAATCAATTCAATTCAATTCAATTCAATTCAAAGTTTATTTGTATAGCGCTTTTCACAATACAAATCATTGCAAATCAGCTTTACAGAAAATTAAGTTTCTACAATATATTTAGTAGTAGCTTGTCAGTGGTGACTGTGTCAAATTTATGTACATATGGCAGAAATGTATGGTAAAATTCAGTTAATGATGTAATCAAACGTAATCAACATGAGGATCAGCGCCCCTCATTTCATTGAGCAGTTCAATTCTTCTAGGCGGATCGGAGTAGAATGTTGTCACCGGTGTTCTGTATCACTGACAGCTTCATACTAGGCTGCACTCACTGAGACAGACTGCTTTCGCTATGAGAGCATTGGGTCTGTTCCTGCTGCACTCGCAGATCTCTTTCTTCAATGATGGCGACCCGCTCTCCTGCTTCTCTCCTCCCAGCTGCCTCGGAGGAAGAAACGGTGAACTCACGGGTTGAGCGATCAGGCTTGAGTGATCACACACTTGCACAGGTCCCACATGCTTCACTTTCCCTGCAGCACTTTGATCTGCCAGTGTGTTTTACATGTGAAGATCAGCGCCCCTCGTTTGGATTGAGCGGTTTGATCTTTTTAGGCAGATCAGAGGAAAACGCTGTCACCAATGATTGCATATTGCTGACACCTTCAGACTGAGTGTGCCGCTTGCCTGTACCACGCCCGCGCTGAGGCTGCGCTCATTGAGATAGATTGCTCTCACTATGAGAGCTTGCGTCTCACTTTGCTTCACTCGCGGTTCGCCTTCTTCAATGAAGGCGACCCCGCCACACCCGCTCTCCCGTTTCTCCCCTCCCGCCCACACTGAAACTGCGCTCACGGGGGCAGGCTGCTCCCACTGCGAAACACTTTGAGAGGAACAGGAGAGGGTCCGTTTTCGCCTTTGAAGAATGCTCATGATCATTTCCCAGCTCTTCGAATGCTTCTGAGCGGTGGAGGTTTTTAACCGGGCACGTCCTGCAAGCTCAGCATGTGCCCCAGCAAACTACCACTGTGATAGCGGACCCACATACTCAAAAGAGCATTTATCCTCTCCCTGCAATCATGAAGTGCACGGACATGATTCTTTCCCCTCTGAGACAGATGGGAATCCGCATCTTGATCTACCTTGATGACTGGCTGGTACTAGCTGGATCAGAACGGGAACTCATTGCTCACACGCCGTTGTTGCTCAACCATCTAGAGCGTTTTGGGATGAGAATCAACTCAGCCAAGAGTTTTCTGACTTCCAGACAGCGAGTGTCCTTTCTGGGACCAGTTATAGACTCAAATGCAAAATGCAGTTCAAATGCAAGCCTGGATTACGCTGGAACGCTCCCTGAACATTCAGCGAGTGGCGGCATTGTTCAAGTTGGGGACTACGCGTCCCCTCAGGGTGTTTCAGAGGTTTGCTTGGCCTCATGTTTGCCGCCTCCTCAGTCATTCCCCTGGGCCTGCTACACATGTGGCCCCCCCAATATTGGCTCAAAACTCATGTTCCGTCCCACGCCTGGCACCTGGGCCGCTATTATGTCAGGGTAACTCATCACTGCATCAAAGCTGTGGCCCCTTGAACAACTCCTCGCCTGTTTCTATCAGGCGTACAGTTGGGAACGACCTCCAGGAGAAAAGTAGTCACAACGGATGCCTCCAGCTCGGGCTGGGGCACTCTGTACGAGGGCAATCCGGTGTTCAGCTCCTGGTCGATCCACGAGCAATGCCTGCACATCAACTGCCTCAAAATGATGACTGTTCGTCTGGCCCTGAAAACCTTCCTGCCAGCCTTGAAGGGGCGCCACGTCTTGGTCCGGTTGGACAACACAACTGTGGTGGCCTAAATCATTCGCCAAGGCGGCCTGAGGTCACGTTCCCTTTACAGGATGACTCGGCGTCTCCTGGTTTGGGAACAGAGCAAACTCATCTCACTACGAGCGGTTCATGTGCCGGACAAATTAAACCAGGGAGCAGATATGTTGTCCAGAGACAATGTGGCCCCGGGGGAATGGAGACTACATCCCCAGTCGGTTTAGATGATTTGTTCAGTTTTTGGCAAGGCAGAGGTGGACCTCTTCGCCTCCGAAGACAATTGTCACTGCCCAATCTATTTTTGTCCTACATGCCATCTTCAAGAGTTGTTGGATAAGGGTGCACCCCATCCACACTCAAAGTCTATGTGGCAGCCATCGTAGCAAATCATTCTCTCGTGGCTGGCCAGACAATCGGCAGAAACGACCTGATCATTAATTTCCTCAGAGCTGCTTGGAGATTGAACCCTCCTCGCCCTAGGACTGTGCTGTCATGGGACTTGTCTATAGTCCTACGGGCCCTCAGGGGCTCTCCCTTCGAGCCGCTTCAAACAGCTGGCTTATGGTTCATGTCGCTCAAAAGGTTAAGCGGGCAGGTGACTTGCAAGCGCTGTCTGTCAGTACTTCCTGTCTTGAGTTTGGACCCAACGACTGTAAAGTTGTTCTTCAACCGTGCAGCAGTTACGTACCTAAGGTGCTCTCAACTCCGTTCAGAGCCCAGGTGATTTCCCTGTTAGTCCTCCCCGTGGTGTATGGCAAGCTAGGTCCCAGGTTATTGCGCCCTGTTCGGGCACTCAGAGTGTACGTTGAGCTCTCTAAGTCATTCAGACAAATGGAGCAGCTCTTTGTGTGCTTTGGAGGCCCTGGCTTATGCCTCAGCTTGCTTGCAATGGGTCCAAGCTTATTGTGACCTGTTCGGGCACTCAAGAGTGTACGTTGAGCGCTCTAAGTCGTTCAGACAAATGGGGCAGCTCTTTGTGTGCTTTGGAGGCCGCTCTAAAATGCTGCCGGTTACAAAGCAGAGACTATCTCACTGGATAGTAGATGCTATAGCCCTGGCTTATGCCTCAGCTTGCTCGCAATGCCCTATAGGTGTGAGGGCCCATTCCATAAGAGGAATGGCCTCCTCCTAGGCGTGGTCCAGTGGGATCTCTATTGGAGAGATTTGTGCGGCCGCCGGCTGGTCATCGCTGTCTACCTTCATTAGATTTTATGATTTGGACGTCCCTGCACTGCAGGCGTGGATCTTATCTGCTTAATATCTACCCATTCCCCCCCTCAGGTGGAAGGGCTATGTCAAGTAGACCTCACACTATACTTGGATCTCTTCTGTAGCTCAGGCTTACGGAGCCCTCGCTGAGTGTTCCTGGGTTGAGCTTGTAGAAGCAGACTTAATTCTGCATCTGCTTATAGCACAGCGCTACAGGCTGCATTCCCTATAGTCGTCAAGACGACGCAACGAGAGTTACCTTTCGATAGGGAATGCTCCGGTTACTGACGTAACCTCGGTTACCTGAGATAAGGGAACGAGCGTTGCGTAACTAGCCGTGCTATAAGCTTCACACGAATCGATGACTGTCGCTTCAGTCGAGTGATTCTGATGAGATGGTGCTCTGAGCCGGCTTATATAGCCAGGTGGCCCCGCCCATTTTGGCGGGCTAGAGCGCCATTGGTTTGTGCAGCTACACAAATGTGAACAAATCAGGCTTCAGTATCAGAATAAAACAAGAGTTGTCCCCATAGTCATCAAGACGACGCAACGCTCATTCACTTATCTCAGGGAACCAAGGTTACGTTAGTAACCGGAGCGTTATTAACCTAATCTAGGTTTCTCCTTTTATGTAATGTATTCTGACTACTTTTTACATTACTTTTAGATAACCTTTTGTCTAACTTGTTTTAAACTTTATACTTGAAAAATTACGTTAAACCAGGGTTTGTGAGTTGATAAACTAATAATTAATTAAACCATATAAATGTAAAATAAATTATTTAAACACTTAAACACTAAAAATAGAAATATTGAATTTGTTTACCTGCATGTCAAAGTGACCATTAAGTGACATTGAACTGTAATCATGCAAATGTGGTAAATTATTGAAATATTAACTTCCTCTGAGATATTTCAAGTAAATATTTCATGTCCAAAGGGGTTTGGCTAATAATACAAAAACAGATCTGCACACTGTTATTCTCCCTTTATTTAGAAAAAGTTATTTGATTATTTGATGTATTTTTTTTATCTTGCACCTGGCCAAGATGCTTTGGATGTGCATACCTTGACCTTTTTTTTAAAGGTTTTGGCTGGCAAAAATATTTGGGAATCCCTGTATTATATGAACAAACATTAATAAACATGAAAACAGCAATGACATTACACACCCAGAGTCGTCTAGGTTTTATCCAGACTTTCAGAACCAATAGTTACTGAAAGTCACAGGATATGATGAAGACAGTGTTTCACAGCTATATTTGGTAACTTGCATAATTATTTGCTTCATACATGATCTAATTTCTCAAGATGTGCTGTTTTCCTCCAAATTTAGAAGCATAGATCCCAAAATTATTTACATGACATTTACATGGCCATTCAATAGTGCAAATATAATCAAAGCTAAATGGTATGACACACAGCAGGAATTTTATAGAGGAAAATTTAAAAGAGAAAAAAAGAAGAATTAGGGAGAATCAATAAATTATGAATGAGCATTTTAAAAAGACGCTGCAGAGCGTGACGTCATATTACAATCACTGCAGCTTCTGAAGAAATTTCACATGCTCAAAGTTTAGTGTGACCGCGGCTTTACCCTGAAAACTGTCAGAAGATGGAAAGTTAAATTCATTGATAAATGTGTCTGAGTTTCTCTGTAGAATCAGCTGCTTCAGACACAGACAGATATGCAGCAGATGATCCAGAACCGAATGGAGAAGATTGAAGAGATCCAGCACTTAGTAGAGCTGAGAAAAGTGAGTGGGGAAAAAATTATTAAAAAGTAATAACGTTATACATCATAATATTTCAGTCTGCTTAATAAAGGTGCTCAATTAAATGGATAAAAAAATGACACGTTTCAAGTGACATGAGGACAGATGAGAGAATTTCCCTTTTTGAGTTAACTATCACTTTAAATAAATATGTAACAGATTGTCACAGTTTTGTCAGGACCACTATCGTCAAAATGATAGATACTTAGCATAAAGTTTGGTTTGGCGGTATGGTTCTGTTCTGGGCAAAAAACTCCCTGCCCATCCATGCAGCCTGTCATGAATGAGCAGGGAGAGCAGCAATAATAACCCCCCTAGGGGTAACAGAACAGAACTAGGCAGATATCATAAATGTACTTAATGATATTTAAGTGTAACACTTTTGATCCCAATACCCTAATAGCTTTAAAGCAAAGACCTTCAGAAATAGCATAGACTGGGGCAGCATGCCCTGTAAGAAGAGAAGCAGTGAAGGGGTGCTCTTCTTTAATATGTAGCTGAGAAGAGCAGCATGCCCCTTTAATGGAGTACAGCATATGGTCAATACCCGTATCCAGATAATCGTTAGCATTAATAACACCTTTAGTAGCAAAATCTACATACTGCAAGTTAAGTATCAAGCACATTACCGATACACTGTATAGCTTTAAGCAACAGCATATCACGGACTTAAACACAGCTTGATGGAAATAATCATACATATAGGATGTGTTTAATGAAACCGCATCCTCAATACTAGATGAGCCTTAGGCAGCAAGCCTGTTTCATATCAGACAGTCTTAAACAGATTTAAAAACTAGCCTCAGCTGTGGTAAGTTTAACTGGGTAACGTTAATGCTACCAGTGTGTCAAAGTACAACCAATAAGCCTAAAGCAACAGCG
>NW_015549662.1:34020-40026 GCF_001515605.1 Sinocyclocheilus anshuiensis | reverse complement strand
CGCATTATCAATTACTCCACCGGCCTCGCTCCGTTCCCATGGCTCTCGGCCCCGCCCCCACTCGTCACATACCCCCATCGCCCCTCGCAGGCCGGGGGGTACTCCCGAGACTGCTCTCTACTCCCCCGCGCCCCCCTCCCCCCTCCGGGGGAGCCGATCACGGCTGAGAGGCTCTCACTCTGCGATGGTAGCGATGGTACTGGACATCGTTGGTGGACAGCCCACCGCTCCTCTGCCTCCTGGCGGACGGCTCCTACTGATCCTATTGAGGGCAGCCGGCAGCGAGTCCCCCGTTCCCTGCTCCTCCCCAATCATGGCGGATGGCAGCAGGCTCCGACCTCCGGGCGAATGGCGCTGACTCCTCTGCTCCCTCTCGGACGGCAGCCACCCCTCCTCGACCCAGGAGCACGGCAGCGAGCCCTCCGTCCCACCTTGTCTTCCATCGCTCCAGCACCACCACCTCGGGCAGCCACTGGCGGTCTCCGCTTCTTCCTGTTGCCCGATGGCGCAGTGGCGCAGGTGGCGCAGGTGGCGCAGATGGCGCTCATTATCATTTACTCCAAACACTTTTCCAACACAGCTGGTAAAAGTGACTCACAGCTGAGATCTGGCAGTAATCTGCTGGAAAACTAGGCTTTGCTTTTTTGGGAACAGCTTTGACTGTACGCACACAAAACACAAAATAAAGTCCAGGCCTGGTCCTCTCTCGTCTTTCACTGTCATCACTCCTCCTTTTATCCTTCCATGAGCTCCTCCGTGGGACTCGAGACCGGTGAGTGGTGCAGGTGTCGCTCATTATCAATTACTCCACCGGCCTCGCTACGTTCCCACGGCTCTCGGCCCCGCCCCCACTCGTCACAGTGTCGTATTCCTATAGGTAGATGTGATCAGCTGAGAATCAGCTGATACAAGCTTGACACACGTGACCTGCCAGAACTAACACTAACGCTTAATTTATGGACTTTTTGTTGTGTTTCTCTCTGTTCCTGTTCTCCTGCCCTGTTTAGTTCTGTTGCCCTAGTTTCTTATTAGTCCTCCTGATTTGTTTCTATGGTTGTATGATTTGCAGCTGTCTATCATTCATTAGTTTCATTACTTATACTCCCTGTTCTGTTCAGTGTTTGCCATTTATTGTTTATGTTCGTGCTATGTTGGTTTCGGTGATCTCCTGTGTTCCTTGTGGATTTATTATTAAAAGACTGTTGTGGATTATTCTTCATCTTTGTGCGCTTATTTAAGAGCACCAAGCATGACACAGATTGATTATCATATAGAAAATGTAGTTAATTGATCTCATTCATTAGAGGAACACAGAGAAAAAGAAATCTGCCAGTGTTGAGCTCTTCACTGATCTGATCCGCTCCATTGAGAGATGTCAGTCTGAGCTGCTGAAGATGATGGAGGAACAGCAGAAAGCAGCAGAGAAACAGGCTGAAGATCTCATTAAAGAGCTGCAGCAGGAAATCACTGAGCTGAAGAGGAGAAACACTGAGCTGGAGCAGCTCTCACACACTGACGATCATCTGCACCTCCTGCAGGTCTGTCAACTTCTGTATCATCACTGAGAATGCAGAATATTATTTATCAAATGCTCTGTTGACAAACATGATGAGCTGCTGTCTTTAGAAATTGTACAAACGAGAATTAAAGCGTAATAAAGTCAAAGAAAACTTAAGTTAACGGTGTCAGAAAGCTCATGGCTAATTTAAAGTTAAAAATATAAAATGAACATATTTACTAGTCCTCTCTCTCCTGCTGTAGAAGTTCTCATCCCTGTGCAGTTGTCCACACACCAAGAACTGGACTGAGATCAGTATCGACTCTGATGTGGATGTGTTCTCTATGAAAAGAGCTTTGATTCAGCTGAAGAAAACTCTAGATGGGAGTCTAAATGAAAAACTCCGTCAGTCTGGTATGTTAATATCAAATACAGTGAATAGATTTTTTTTTTATGTGAAATTCTATCCAAACTTTAACTCCTGTCATAACCAGTTAAATCATTATTACTTGTGAATACCAGAAAGCAACATGTAATGAACATGAAGTATTAATGTACCTGTGTAAACAGACATCTGCCTAAAATTAAACAGTCTAAACAGCATTTCTCACCACACAAGGATAATTTAGAAACTTTACAGCTAAAATAACACATATTTACACTGAATAATTAATATTAATAATTAAGGCTCTAATAAGTAATGAATATTAGAGCTTTAATTAAAAACTTTAATCTCTCTGTTATTGTATTTAATTTAAAGACATTCAATTCTGTTTTTCAAACTGATGGACGAGCAACATTTCCATGCCACTGATGCTGACAATAGAAATAAACTCACTGTTAACCTGAAATATTCCTATAAATAATTCATCATGTTGTCATCTGTGTCCACAGGGTTGAAGTGTCTGGTGGTAGACACTTCAACAGAAGGTACAGTGTGACTGACACCAATTTCTCCAATACACTTGTTATAATAATAGTTGTTCATATTTTTATAATCTGCATTATATGAAAATGTTTGTTCTGAAGTTGATAATGCCTAATCTCTCATCTAGTGGATGTGACTCTGGATCCTGATACAGCGAATCCATATCTCATCCTGTCTGATGATTGAAAACAAGTTAATTGTAGAGACTTTAAGCAGGATGTCACAGAAAATCCAAAGAGATTAAATAACACTTGTTCAGGGAGATTTTACTATGAGGTGCAGGTGAAGGGAAAGACTGAATGGGATTTAGGAGTGGTCAGAGAATCCATTAACAGAAAGAAGACAAACACACTGACTCCAGTTAATGGATTCTGGACTGTGATTCTGAGAAATGAGAATCAGTATAAAGCTTGTGAAAGTCCGTCTGTCTCTTTCTCTCTGAAAGTGAAACCTGAGATTGTGGGAGTGTTTGTGGATTATGAGGAGGGTCTGGTCTCGTTTTATGACGTGGAGTCCAGCTCTCATATCTACTCTTTCACTGGTCAGACTTTCACTGAGAAACTCTATCCATATTTTAGCCCATGCCGCAATGAAGGAGGTAAAAACTCAAACCCACTGATCATCTCACCTGTTAACAAATACATTTCTCTGAAATATGAAACATGAAATCTGGAAAGATTAACTATGCATGGGCTGTTTTTTTAATGATTAAAATATGTAAATAAAAACCAAAAAAGAATACACACAAAGATCCATAATAATAGCAATAATAAAAATTGTATATATAACAAATAATAAAATATTTGTAAATTACAGAAAAAAGTAAGCTGTCACAGCTACAGACTGGACCATGAAAATACTACATGGGATTTTCACTGACATTTTTTTTTACCTGGGGCCCATTTCAACAAGGAGGTTCAACCAACTTTGAGTTGACTTACTCTGAGATGGGAAACTCTGAGTTTCCAGGATCAGAACAGCTGAATTGAGTTAGTTCATTCAACTCCTGAATAGGTTGACTCTGAGTTTAGCGTATGCACCACAACAATGAAAAGCCATGATCAATGGAGCTCCAAAATTATGATTCACCATGGCAACAGCACCCGACAAAAAGACGTCTGCATACTTCCGAGTCAATACGTAACTTTAATTCTTAATCACTATTATAATATCAAAGGTATAAAGTGGCAGAACGGTAAATTATTGAACTAATATTAATTTTCATGGTATCCCACAGGCAAAAGAAAAAAAAATGAAAAAAGAACACAAAAAAAGCAGCTAACCATGAAGTATAAAAACATAATTTAATCAAGGTAAAGCTTTAAGCATAAAAGGTTCATGGATGTAGGCTACATGACTTTACAAACATTGGACGTATTACATAAATTAATAAATTAAATTAATTAAACCCAAATAGATGGGTTTGTGCCAAAGAAACTACACAAAAAAATAAATACGCATGTGGATATGGCTAAATATAAATATATATAGATATATATATAGAGAGAGAGAGATATAGATATATACATAGATAGATAGATAGATAGACAGATAATCCTCTCCCGATGTAAATGTAACTCCCTACGAATTAATGCAGCCTTCTCATCTACGGGATGAATGTATAAAAGGACATGCCGTTTTTGTCACTTTCACAATGTCTGCATGATGAAAATATGTGCAATGAATGAATGTAACAGCACTGCAATAAATGCTTTTCTTACTTAGTATGTTCGTCTTGTTGTTTCCAGTCAAAATATCTAAAGATTCGGTTACACTTTACTTGAAGGGGTGTGCATAAGACTGACATGACACCTTCATAATCATGACATGACACATGTCATGAATATGAAGGAGGTTTTATGCATGTTTATGACAACTGTCATTAAGTGTCATTCGCTCAGTTATGTAATTTTTAATGCAAAGATGACATTGTTTGAGATGTCTTTGTTATGGGCTATGGTTAGGGGTAAGGGTAGGGGTAGGGTTAGGTCAAATAATGTCATATTTGCATTAAAAATGACATAACTGAGCGAATGACACTTAATGACAGTTGTCATAAACATGCATAAAACCTCCTTCATATTCATGACATGTGTCATGTCATGATTATGTAGGTGTCATGTCATGATTATGTAGGTGTCATGTCATGATTATGTAGGTGTCATGTCATGATTATGTAGGTGTCATGTCATGATTATGTAGGTGTCATGTCATGATTATGTAGGTGTCATGTCATGATTATGAAGGTGTCATGTCAGTCTTATGCACACCCCTTCAAGTAAAGTGTTACCAAAGATTCTTAGGACACATGTAGGCTACTACATAATTTATTTATTGCAAATTATCTGCCAATGGTGAAAGAAAAATTATCTTGTTTCCATTTGCATTAAGATAATTTTTCTTGTTTTAAGTAAAAAGCACTCAATTTAGACACCAAAATACTCAGAAAGAAAAGCATTTTTGCAGCGTGAATGAATGATGTAGTCTATTTAAGATATATGCAGATATATGCTGTACCGCCGGTCCCTATACGCAGAGTATGCAGTTTGCGTAGGGCACCAACTCCCGGGGGGGGGACCATCCCAGTTGCTAAAAAAAAAAAAAAAAACAGAAAAAAACTTTTGTTCTATATTAATATTAACATAGCCTACATATACATATTAGTGGCGTCAAAATTAGTGCGTTAACGCAGACGATATTTTTTTTTTTCAGTTTACGCGTTAAAAATATTTAACGCAATTAATGCAGGGGCAGGGCTAGGGTTGGCCACCCTACTCACAACTGCTGCTTCTATCACTTTTTCTCTTGACAAGAAGTGCATTTATTCAGTCACAGAACGACTGAGAACGGGAGACGTTTCAGACGCGTGCTCCACTTCACTTCAGAGCCAGGCACGAGTCAAGCGAGCATGGAAAAGGTATACTCTTTCACTGGTCAAACTTTCACTGACAAACTCTATCCATATTTTAGCCCATGCCGTAATAATAATAAAGGTAAAAACTCAAACCCACTGATTATCTCACCTGTTAACAAATACATTTCTCTGAATTCTGAATACATTTCTTCTTTTTTAAATGATTAAAATATGTAAATTAAAACCCAAAAAAGAATACACACTAAGATCCATATTCATAACAATAATAAAAATGAAATATCTGTAAATTACAAAAAAGTAAGCTGTCACAGCTACAGACTATATTATACATAATATTTCATACAAATAACTTCATAACCTCATACAGTCCCAATTCCAAGAAAGTTCCAAGGACGCTGTGTAAAATGTAAATAAAAACAGAATACAATGATTTGAAAATCTCAGGTAACGCTTTAGATTACAACCCGCAAATAACTACGTAAGTATACTGAATTTACGGTGTACATTTCTGTAATTATAGTGTACTATAGTGTATAGTATATTCAGTACCTCCGTGTAGGTATAAGGGAATAATATGCGAAGTTTGGGGAGTAACAACCTGTAAAATTACAAATCATTTATACTGTACGTATTTTGAAACTAAGAGGTGCTTATTCTAATATTACGTGGTATGTATGGCCTAAACAACAATCTTATGTTTGGGAA
>NW_015549662.1:33520-33847 GCF_001515605.1 Sinocyclocheilus anshuiensis | reverse complement strand
GTTACAGCGTAACTTTTTTGTAATTATAGTGTACCTATTCAGTACCTCCGTGTAGGTATAAGGGAATAATATGCGATGTTTTGGGAATAAAGGGGTAACGACCTGTAAAATTACAAATCATTTATACTGTAAGTATTTTGAAACTAAGAGGTGCTTATTCTAATATTACGTGGTATGTATGGCCTAAACAACAATCTTATGTTTGGGAATGATTTAGAAAGCCAATATATACTTTTTATAATTTTTTATTAGTATTTTATTATAGGCGTATAGGTATTTTTTAACCATGGGGTACACATTCTATTATTAAAGGATGGACATGATGAA
>NW_015549662.1:27475-32291 GCF_001515605.1 Sinocyclocheilus anshuiensis | reverse complement strand
TCCCTCCTTGTTCCATGTAGTTACAGGGTAAATACAACATTTGCGGGCTTAAAGTGTAAAGTGGTGCTTTGTTCCCCCTTGTTCCATGTAGTTACAGGGTAAATACAACATCTACGAATTAAAGTGTAAAGTGGTGCTTTGTTACCTCCTTGTCCCATGTAGTTACAGGATAAATACAGCAGTTGTGGGCTGTAAATTAAAGTGGTGGTTGTTCCCCCCTTATTCCATGTAGTTACAAATTGCTCTGAAAAGATTGTTTATACAGTAGGTCATACATACATACATTATATATCAGGTAATGTATCAATAAAGATGGTGGACTGTTTTATTTCATTCAAATAGTGTTTGCAATTTACTATAGGCCTACTGCTGGGTTGAATTAACCCAAAATGGGTTTTAAAATTAAAATCACACACAATATAACAACAGTAACAACACAGGCAACAGATAAAAGATTAAAATGTATTACACCAATGAAAAGCTTGTTTAAGAAAATATTTTGTTGAATTTGTTTATGTTTTTCACCCACTGACTTAATGACTAATTGATTAACTAGTAATGCGAAGTTAAACTATTATGGCCAAACCATCATGCCAATAAACACACCGTAATAAACACTGAAAGTCAAGATTAAACTGTGTATTATAACAAACTGACAGGATTTTACTGTCTTTGATTTTACCGTTTTGATCCACGTCCTCAAGCACCATTTTGACTAACGTTAGTTCACAGTTCACGGTTTTACCGCTCATCAGTCGCTGCTCAATGTTGTGAGAACATACTCAGACAAAACCCTCCAGTTTTAAAAGAACACATTCCAGTCAGTTTCAAAAATCTCTCTCACCCTTGCTTCGATTAGTTTTCTTGTATTTTCTACACGTATTCCTGTCATGAGTGCCGCAAACACGGATAGACTCGTCTCATGCGCCATTCCAGCTGTTTCCAGTTCGCACTAACCACATTCACTGCTGCAGTTTTAAATGAACACACTCCAGACAGTTTCAAAGTTGTCCCTCGTCTGCGCTTCGATTCGTTTTCTCCTATTTTCCACACATGTTCCTGTCTTAAGCACCGCAGTCATGGATTTCGTCGCACACAGAACCGTTCACGTTTGAACTCACGTGACTTGCTGCATGCTCTCATTCACGTCCTCCACATTCATAACCCAGCAACGTCGGGTTACTTATTACTGATATCAACCCAAATTGGGTCAAATCAAGCCAGCTTCCTAACCCAACAGTCTCAACCGAGCGTTTGGATTGAAACAACAACCCAGCGTGTTTTATATGTGTAGGCTATAAAAAAGTACACAGTGTATGTTTTTGCTAAATCACTTGCAAATATAAGATTGTTGTTAGGTCATACATACCACGTAATATTAGAATAGGTACCAATTAGTTTCAAAATAGTTCATTTTAATTTGTAAATTTAAGAAATTTTACTCTTTTATTCCCCAAACTTCGCATATTGTTCCCTTATACCTACACAGAGATACTGAATAGGTACACTGTAATTACAAAAAAGTTACATACACAGTACATTGCGGGTTGTAATCTAAAGCGTTACCAAATCTCATAAACCTATATTTTATGTACACTAGAACATAGAAAACATATCAAATGTTTAAACAGAGTTAAGATGGTACATTTCCTCAGTTTAAACATTAGATATGTTTTCTATGTTCTATTGCGAACTTTTTCGGAACTGGGGTTGTATGTGTGTGTGTGTGTGTCTGTATATATACTGTATATATATATATATATATATATACTGTACATATATACTGTCACAATCTCCCCAGTCTAGGGTTGGGAATACCAGTGACAAATAAAGAGAATTTAACGACTATGCTCCCTCTCCTGTCCAAGCTCACACAGACACCACAGAGCGAGAGTGTATTAAAAAATACTTTTTATTTGCAAAGAAATGTGTAACAGGAAGCGTGAATCTTCAGGAGGGGTTATAGCCAAAATAATAAACAAAAGATGAATCTAACTAAGAAAATAATTAAATCTTAACTTACCTAACAAACCAAAAAGCCCAAATAAAATACAAGAGCCTCCCCTTACTCCCTAGCTGACCAAAAACAGGAGAAAACGAGGAGTCATAAAGTAAATGGCAACCTCCTCCCTACGGCTACCAAAATGAACATTAATTACATAAATCAGTAAATAGGAATCATTTCACTCAAAAATAAATCATCACATAGGAAAAACTCTCACTCAAATGGCAGCACCCCAACAGCTACAACAACAACAAAAGAAATTACTGTCTGGGGCAGGAGACGGAGGACAGAACGCCAGCGACCAACACCGCGGAGCTCTACGACACGTACACAAAGAGCTCTCTCCACCACTGCTGTCTTTCTCAGCATTTAAGCGCTCCCGCTCCTCAACGTAATCTCCTGCAGCTGAGCCCAATTAACACTGCACAGAGCGAAAGGGGAAAAAAGAGAGGGAGAGAGAGAAAACTGCACAATACACAGAACACCTCACCACACTAAGAAATCAAATAAATAATAATAATAATAATAAATAAATAAACGTTTACATCCAGGTACGTAACACCCCCACCCTTAGCTACAAAACCTGATTTGTAGCAAATTAACTGGGTACATCAACATGATCTATGCTGTTTGCAACAGATGATTTAAACATCACCAGTATAAGCCCTTGACAACGCATCAGCTACGATATTATCTGCACCTTTCTTATAGTGGATGTCTAAATTAAACTCTTGTAAGATGAGTGCCCATCTCATTAAACGTTGGTTAGAGTTAGACATACGAGCTAGAAATATTAGAGGGTTGTGATCTGTATACACCACAATGCTGTCACTGGAGCTTAAGTACACCTGGAAGTCCTGAATGGCCAACAGTAAAGCCAGAGCTTCTTTCTCTATAGTGCTATAGTTCTTTTAAAACCTGCTAATTGTTTTTGAGAAATAGCTCACTGAATGTTCAATACCAGTGTTATCGGCTTGCATCAGCACCGCACCGGCGCCATTAGCACTCGCATCTACCTGCAGACTGAAAGGTAAAGCAAAATTCGGGGCAGAGAGGACTGGAGCATTACATAATAAATCCTTAGCGGAACAAAAGGCAGATTCACATACTTCGTTCCACACAAATTTTGTCACAGGGGTGCAACCACTGTGGCAAAAGTCCTACAGAATCCTCTGTAGTACCCGGCCATTCCCAAGAAACGCAGCAACTCGCGTTTGTTAGTGGGTGAGGGGAATATCGCAACGGCTTCAACTTTAGCCCTTACCGGCTTAACCTGACCCTGCCCGACTAGTTTACCAAGGTAAGTCACTACTGCCTTGGCAAACTCACACTTGCTGAGGTTGAGTGTTAAGGATGCTTCAGCCAAAAGTTCCATGACTGAACTGAGGGTGCATAAGTGATCTTCCCATGTCATGGAATATATCACCACATCATCTAGATAGACTTCGCAATTTTGCACTTCTGATAACACAATCTGCATTAATTGTTGGAATGTAGTGGGAGCGTTGCGCATCCCGAAAGCCATTACCATATACTGCATAAATGCATCGGGCGTGACAAAAGCGGATATTTCAGAAGCGCGCTGTGTCAATGGCACCTGCCAGTGTCCTTTTAAGAGATCGAGTTTGGTCACATAGTGTGATGAACCTACACGATCAACACAGTCCTCCATTAAGGGGAGAGGAAATGAGTCAGCTTTAGTAACATTATTTACCCTGCGAAAATCCGTGCAGAATCAAAAAGAGCCGTCAGACTTGGGCACAAGTATGCAAGGTGAGCTCCATGGACTCTGACTGGGTACAGCAAAACTGTTACTCACCAGATACTCAACTTCGTCTTTCATTGCTTGACGTTTGTGCGGATTAACCCGATATGGATGCTGCTTAATTGGCGTGCTTTGACCCACTTCGATATCATGCATTAACACGTTTGTCTGGGAAGGAACATCACTAAACAATGTAGGATACTTGTGAATCAATTTAACAACATCATTACGCTGATTCTCAGACAAATACGAAAGGCAAGATGGCAAGGTGGCTAAAATAGCAGTTTAAAAGTCTCCCACAAGAGGCTCGAACATCCTTGCCAATTAAACCGTCTGACTCTATTGCATAACGTCTCGATTACTTATGTAACCCTCGTTCCCTGAAGGAGGGAACGGAGACGTCACGTCGGTGACCGACGAATTGGGATCTCGCTTAGAGAGACCAATCTACTTCGAGTGTAAACTAAACGAGCCAATGCACATTGGCATGCGATTATTGCATCCAACTGCCGCTGATCACAGCATGAGTATAAGTAGACAGCAGGTGCAGCGCATATTCAAGTTTTCGTTGAGGAGCCAGTGGTGGCACAGCAGCTGTGGCGATGGGACGTGACGGACGTCTCCGTTCCCTTCTTCAGGGAACGAGGGTTACCATACGTAACCGATACGTTCCCTTTCACGGTCACTTTCGACATCACGTCGGTGACCCACGAATTGGGATCCCTACCAAAGTGCCACGGATACTGCCTCTTCCAGTGTCTGGTGGAAGCCACCTACACCCCTTCTTTTTGGCGTAGGCCGGGGCTTACCACAAGATCAGTTACTGCTACTATGGCACTACCCACTCAGTAAGACTGGATAAAACTGGGAAAACGTGCCCGTTCCACTTGGAACCCGGAACGTTGCGGAAGCCCCATCCTTCCCTAAGGAGGTTTTGGAAGCACTTACACATATGAACAACCGTTTAGGTGAATATGGAAGATTAGAGGTGATTGTAACCCTCTTGGAAAATAGCAGGAAGTCTGCCGGGGAAACACGGTCTCTGA
>NW_015549662.1:328-27373 GCF_001515605.1 Sinocyclocheilus anshuiensis | reverse complement strand
GCCGGACGCTCCGCCACGTCTGGCTGCCGAGGGGACGGAGGAGCTCGACAGGGTCTATGATAACGACTCTCAGGAGCGGTTTTAGCAAGCCGACCTGAAGCCGGGGCCTCTCAGTGCTTCTACCCATTTGAGGTGAGAACACAGGAGGATACCGGCTCCACACGAAGGCTATAGAATCTAGCAAATGTGTTGGGGGTCACCCAACATGGTTGGCAGCAATTGCAGCCACATAGACTTTAATGGTGGAGGGAGACAGCATTCGCTCCAACCCATGCTGTAGAAAGGACAGCACGACTCTGATCGGACACTTCTCGTGAGAAGAGCACCATTCGATGAACAGGTTCCACTTCAAGGCGTAAGCGTGTCTCGTAGACGGTGCTCTCGCCGAAGTGATGGTGTCAACTACCTCTTGGGGTAGGTCACCTAGAACCTCCGCGTCCCATCCAGGGACCAGACATGAAGTTTCCAGAGATCTGGACCCGGTTGCCACAGGGTGCCCCGTCTCTGAGTCAGTAGATCCTTCCTGCTGGAATGCTTGAGGTAAGGCATTTACACCAACAGCAAGAGATTCTACAAGAGTCACTCCTGGGTACAAGGAATCATGGTCATGACACTGCTGGCAAACTTCATGACATTCACAGATAGCCTTTATTGCTTCTAATAAAACAACTGCCTGTGAGGTATCTGTCAAGTGATGGTAAGCAAACTGCCTGATTCTTTCCCTCTCTTTTCTCGTTTCCAGATCATCAGGAACTTCTTCTTGTGGACATCTTGACAATCCATCCGCATCCTGATTCTTACTTCCAGCTCGGTATTGGATTCTAAAGATAAAATTCGACAGACTCGACAACCACCTGTAGCTGGTTGCATCCAGTTTTGCGGAGGTTAAGACATATGTCAGTGAATTACTATCCGTTACCACAGTGAAGTTAGCGCCATACAAGCAATCGTTGAATTTGTCAGTAACAGCCCACTTCAACGCCAAGAATTCTAACTTGTGGGCTGGATATTTTGCTTCACTCTTGGTAAGTCCTCGGCTTGCAAAAGCAATGACTCTCATCTGTCCATCTTGTTCTTGTTATAGTGCTGCAGGGCTGCGGCTCTCCAGGACCGACGTTCGCCACCCCTGATATATTGCTGCACCAAGGCCGGTGGTACTAGCGTCTGTGTGCAACACATATGGCAGCTTGGGGTCAGCAAATCCTAACACTGGAGCAGATGTGAGTTTCTCAATGACAGTGTCAAACGCCTGCTGACATTCTTGGGTCCACCTTTCTCCAAACTGTTCCTTTGGATCAAAGTACTGCTTGGTCTCATCCCTCTTCTTCCTGCGATCTTTTTGCAGTGGAGGATATCCTGCAGTAAGATCATTAAGGGGTTTCAAGATCTTTGAGTAGTCCTGCACAAACCTCCTGTAGTAACCTGAGAATCCAAGGAAAGATCTTAACTCCTTTAGATTCTTCGGTCTTGGCCAAGTTTGGAGGGCCTCTACTTTTGAGGGATCAGTTTCCACTCCGTTTTGAGATACGATGTGGCCCAAATATTTGACAGATTTTTGATAAAACTTACACTTTTCTGGTGAAAGCTTTAATCCAAACTCTCAGAGTCTTTTTAGCACTTGCATTAATCTTGTCTCATGTTCCTCCAAAGTTTTTGAGAAAACTATGAGGTCATCAATAAACACAAGCACTTCCTTCTGGTTTAAATCTCCCATACAACGTTTCATTAGCTGATTCCTTGCAGCATCTGGTTAAATTCCCAGAAACCTAGTGGCCATACGAAGGCGGTTTTCTGCTTGTCAGACTCCTCCATCTCAATTTGATAATAGCCTGATTTTAATTAAGTCAAGGACTGAGAACCATTTTGATCCAGTTAAGACTGAAAAAGCTTCTTCCAGGTTAGGAAGGGCATATGCATCCTTTATGGTCTGGGAATTTAATTTTCAGAAGTCGATGCACAGGTGCACAGAGTTATTCTTCTTCTGCACGACGACTATTGGGGATGAAAATGGAGATTCTGACACCCTGATAATACCTGCTTCCAGAAGCTCCTGGAGATGCTTCCTGACTGCGTCCACATCTTGGAGATGAATAGGACGAGCTCAATGCTTCACTTTATCAGTGTGTCTGTGACAGAGTGACCTGTCCCTGTCGGTTAGCGCAACACTTACACACACACACACAGATACACACACACCCCATCTTACCTCGTCCTCCGTTCCCTGCTGAGGTGATACACGCATGCACGCAATTAGCATGCTGGTCTTCATACACTCAAACATATCCACTCCATTTCAATCCCCATCAGAATCCATGCTGCACATAACAACACACATACATACCTGAGTTGTATTTTGTTTCTATGTTCCTATGTTTTGTCATGTTATCTTGTTAATACATACCTGTGTTCAGTGTTTGTCAGCGTCTGTGTTGCCGGTCTTCTGCGTTGCTTTTCCTCCATCAGCCGGCCAAACCTGAGCGCCACCCAGCAGCCTGGATAAATAGTGCCAGGTCAGCTGTGTGTGGCCGCTTTGGCGTGAAGCAACCGGAAGTCAGCTCGTCCATTGAATAAGGGGGGTGGGATAATGGAAATGTGGCGTTATTATTATGTGTTTATTATTATTTATGTCTACATTTGTATTTGTAGTTTTTGTCTGGTTTTGCTTCTATAAATATTTCGTTATTTTATGTGTGTATATATTTATGTGGTGTTGTGAAAATGTATATACTCAACTGAATACTTACCCATCCATATTTGTAATGGTTTTAACAAAAGGGGTGGGGCTTGGACTATAAAAAAGAGCCCCAAAGAGATATTTGTTGTCAGTTATTTCTATTTTTAATATTCTCTCTCCTTCCACTCCGGTGATAGCGGGGAATTTCCAAAATCAATCGGGATCTTGGATTGATTTAACTCAATCTTCTCACTTTCAGCACCATTCTTGGAAATCTCTTTACCCATTATTCATTGTACAGCATGAGCTTCAGCGACGACAGCCCTTGGAGGAATTATCAGGTCAGTTTGGGTTTTATTTTTCATCACCACTGGTAACTGTGCAATACATTGTCTTCCAGGTAAACTGTGCAGACTGCTTGCCACTAGAAGACCACCAGGTAAAGAAGATGACATAGGTGACTCCACTGACACCCATTTCTCAAACAGGAGAACTTTTACTTGCATAAGTCCATCCAGGACTACAGTACATCCTGCCGGTTAATTTCCTTTTAACTTCACACATCCCACAGGTCCAATGGAAGCTTGTCGGTTCCTCTTCTTTAATATATTTATGACAGCTTGATAGCCATAGAAGAGTGACTTGCAGGCAGATGTTTCCCCTTGAGTACAATTAGCATACAACACGTCAAGTGAGTTTGTCCCAATGAGAATTTGTGGTACATTCGTCAAATCAGGAACTATCAATGCCAGGGTGGGGACTTCAGCTTCCATACCAAGGAATTCTTTGGGAAACTTTAGATTGAGCTCCAAATAACCCAGGTAAGGAACTGTCTGGCCATTGGCTCCTTCAACTTCTAGCAGATGTTCTATTGAGTTCATGGGATGTCTGGATAGATCTTTCATAATAGGACATTGGAATTGTGGTCACCTGCGATCCGGTATCTAGAAGACAGCTTACTTCTCTTCCTTCAATGTGGATCTTTGCAGTGCACCTGGTTCCTACCAATCCTGCAGGTAATTTACGACATGGATTGCCATAAACATTCTGGTTGTAGCCATGTTTCTTTGGGCAGTGTTCACTTTTTCCAGTCTCTGTCCGTCCCACAACCGAGACTGACCTCAGTTTAAATTATGCGAGTTAGAGGAATTCTTCAAGTCCCAAGCAACTTGTCTGTCCTTCAGCTCACGGCGCTTTTCTTCAACTCTACGAGGATTTAGATCATTCTCGCAATTGACTGCTAAATGGCCATCTTCTCCATACTGGAAGCAATAACCAGGACGAGGTCTATTGGTAGGATTCCAGGTGGGTATTTCCTGTTTATTCATCTCTGATTCCATCATCTTAGGTCTATATTTCACAGGGAAATTTCTAGAAGCTGGAGATTTCTCTGAATACTTCCCTTGCATTATTGGAACAAGATTAGCCTGGAGCTCAGCTATTTGCTGCTTTAGTTCTTTAAGTTCATTCTCATCAGTGTGAGTTTTCTCTTTTCTAATTGGGTCAGTCGTCATCAAAGAAATCTGGGCTTGGAGCTTTGCAACTTCTTTCTTAAGCGGGTCTACTTCGGATTTATCAGCACTGCTTTTAGGCTTAGCTGACTTCTGCTTTGGACTCTGATGATTGTGCACTTCAGTTCTGGGCTCGTCAGATGCATCAGTGCAATAGACAGACTGCTGGTGAGTGGCTGTCCGGAACTTAACTGGAACAGAAACATGCTTATTTATTCCGAGATGTTTCCTCATCCTTTCCTCTTTTAGAGACTGTTTGTCTTCTGCAGTACGGATGAGTACAATGAGTTCAGCAAAAGAGGGGGGTGCAACTTTCCTTACCTCCAGCTGCAGGTCTACAATCAAGCTGTTGTCCCAGCAACCACGACAGAATTGCTTGAGAAGACAGCTATTCCGTTCAGCCTCTGTAACACCACCTCGCCTGATTATAGCGCTTAACATCACATGGAGACGATGCAGGTAGGTCAAAGGTTTTTCTCCCTGGTTCTGCAGAGCACTTATGAACTTCACTAGAAGCTCATCTCCATCTTCCATTGAGCCATACACAGAATCCAAAAGTTCAAGGCATTATGCTGGTGAAGCATCTGGACCAACATGCCTGATGACATCCGAGGCTGGGAGTAGCAAACTGTCAAGAATTCTTTGGGTTTTGTGTAAGTCAGAGAGAGACTGGTCATTAAGTAGTAAGTCAGCATTGGCCCGCCAAGTATCAAAGTCTGGTTCAGTGCTCAGTCTCGGACTTCTCCCTGAGAAAGCTTTAAGACGAAAAGCAACATGGGAAGAGGACACAGCATCACTGGTTTTCACTACATTTTCCATTACAACACGCTGAATACCAGGAGGATTTAGAGCACTTGTAGGCAGATTCAAGGACATTATTTCAGCAACACTAGCATCAGGGCTTCTCAGCTGGTATGGTGACTGTACTGGTGTGCTTTCATTGGCAGGGTTTTCAGGTTCTGGAATCACTTGTGCAGGCATACCAGGTCTGGGGGATTCATCTGCTGGAAACTTCAAAACACAGATCTTTTGCAGCTCAATTTGAAGAACATCCTGCAGAGGCTTTGCACTAGCTTGGGCGATGGCTTTTAGGCTCTCCAAGTACTCTTCGGTAGCACAGCTACTGACTGCTGAGGCATACACACTCCCTAAGCTGCGAACATGAAAGACAACATTTGCATCTTGAGTACTTTGGAAACCTTAGGCAGTGAGGGTTCCAGTTACTCATGGCAGTTTCGTAGACAAACTCCACAATTGCACTGCGATGGTACTCTGATTCTGGGCTGTCGATAGTCAAGATGCGCTCGATTGATCCACAGGTTTCAGACAGGCTTCTAGCTCTTGGTCTAGTTCAGAGAGGGTTATGTCACTGACAATAACTGAATTCTGAACCTTAATATTTTCACGCTTCACTATTTCCATGTCTATTCATTTAGATGCTTAGTCATGTAATGAGTGTTACAATCTGTTAACAATTAGCTTTGCACACTCCTGGCTGTCTGGCTCGCCAAGTTTTCACCTGTAACCCGCAGCTACCCGTTTTTAGCGTGCTAGCTATGGTACGAGTGATCAATTTTTATCCAGGACCAGATATCAGAAGATTAGGTCGATTCACTGGAGTGTATAGGATTGATAACAGAAATTAATGAAAGAAAGAATTCAGACTCAAAGTTAAATGTAAATGAAATGATGGAAAGGGATTAAAAGCAAAATAAACAACATCAAACAATAGTTCAGTCACTAAAGATACTGAAATTCAAAGTTGAAATATAGATTTTAGAATCAGAATCATATAACCTTCAAGTCAGGAATTCAGATTTCAGACATGTAATATCAAATTTAGTTTCACAATTCAAATTTTGTATCCACATAAAAAAACATTTCAAATTTCAAGCTCGATGTCCAAATTTCAATTTGTTCAGTTCCAAACTCAATCCAGGGAAAAGTTTGAGGAAAAATAAAATACCACAGTTCAAGGTGAGTATGTTTTGTCCTACCAGTTCAGCAAAATTATTGTTCTTTTTATTTCCAGGTACGATCACTTAAATGGGTGGCTCTCCATGTCCAAACACAGAAAGAGCATCCACGGCAGGGACAGATCAGGATTCCAGAGTAGAAATAATGAAACCATAAAACAGGGAAGAAGAAAAAAAAACGGCCTTGAAAAAAAAACACAAAGCCGAAAAAATGATCATTAATCAATTGCTCTATAAACATGTTCAAATTAAATGAATTGTGCTGCATCACTCGTTTCTGCATACACTTAACACACATGTGCTAGTCAACCACATGTTTGCTCTCAACACACTGAAGTCTATGTACAGAGCTAGCATGGCTAGTGTCACATGTAACACATTTCTTAATAAAGAAGTGATTCAACAAATATACATTTTCTGAACACATAACCACATTATTTACACAGTTCTTATGAGAATACTCACTAGATTATCATTTTCAAATGCATCTCAAACATCACATTTCAAATAGCTACAAACATTTTTCAAAACCAATTAATGCACATATTAATAATGACAATTTTACTCACCAAGGAAAAAAAATAAGATGAAAGAGGACAATAAAGGGTATGTCTTGATTTGGCCTTGATCCAGTTAGTTTTCGTCATCTTTCTCATGTGTTTCTAGCTGTCCAGTCCGTTCACACCTCTCTCTTTGTCAGCTCCTATTTCCTTAAAGTTTGAGCTTCTAAGGATATTTTTCGCTTCAATAATCTATTTTTTAGATTATTTACAGCATCTAATTCGACTCTTTATCGAATTGACGAATTCAATGTCTCGCTTGCTCTGTCACCCTCTGCTCTCAATCTGGCCAATTTTTTTTTCTTCTAAATTTCAAAGTATAAATCAATATAAAACAACTTTAATCAACATTCTGTTCATATTAATACAAAAGATAAATAAACAAAAAAACATTTTTGTGACCTGGGTTACACGCAGCACAGCCAATTTCACAACGTCATAATTCAGCGAATCCTCGATTGGCAAAGCCGCAAAAACCTCTTGTACTTTGCCAACGAGATTACACTGCAACAACAGTGGCCAAATATCTCTAGGCCATTTCAATTTGGCCGCAACACGTTCAAAAGCCACAAAGTAAGTGTCAACCTCAGTTTCACGAAATGGAGCTACAAGTTTAACATACTTACCGACGTCAAAGTCAAGTTGCCCCACCTCAGAACTACTGGAAGCCGGCCTGGTGCGCAGTGACGGAACTGGCCTCTTACACATCTGGGCTTCCAAGTCCAGTCTATGCAACTTAACATCCCGATCAGCCTTTAACTCCAACTCTTTCAGTCCAAGTAGTTGCGTTTCATACTCCTGTTTTTTTAACTCAAGATCTAACTCCTTTAAGCAAACAGTTACCATCGGGTCTAATTGAAAAGCCTTTTTACCGATCACCAAATATACATCATCAGATAAGGCCTCTCCATCAATCTCCACCTCAGGACCTCCAGCTACAGTATGTTCAGGCAAAATACCTGTCTCCACTAACCTACCGTACAGCTCGTCTTTAATGACTTGTTTCTTTTCCTCTTTAGGAACACTTATATGAAAAAATTCCGCTATTTCAATCAGATCTTTTTTTCTACACCGCTCGAATTCTCTTAACGTGGGTGAAAGAGTAAACTTAATTATATCTACATCCATATTAAACCATATGAACTTCCTCCCCCATCGAAAGTTCAAAACAGCCAAGCAAAACGTTTAAAATATGAATGTAACGATTAAAATAAACGATCCCGGACGAGCCCCCAATTGTCACAATCTCCCCAGTCTAGGGTTGGGAATACCAGTGACAAATAAAGAGAATTTAACGACTATGCCCCCTCTCCTGTCCCAGCTCACACACAGATGCCACAGAGCAAGAGTATACTACAGAAATACTTTTTATTCACAAAGAAATGCGTAATAGGAAGCGTGAATCTTCAGGAGGGGTTATAGCCAAAATAGTAAACAAAAGATGAATCTAACTAAGAAAAGAATTAAATCTTAACTTACCTAACAAACCAAAAAGCCCAAATAAAATACAAGAGCCTTACTCCTTAGCTGACCAAAAACAGGAGAAAACGAGGAGTCATAAAGTAAATGGCAACCTCCTCCCTACGGCTAACAAAATGAACATTAATTACATAAATCAGTAACATAGGAAAAACTCTCACTCAAACGGCAGCACCCCAACAGCTACCGCAATAACAACAAAAGAAATGACTGTCTGGGGCAGGAGACGGAGGACAGAACGGCAGCGACCAACAACGCGGAGCTCTACGATGCATACACAAAGAGCTCTCTCCACCACTGCCGTCTTTCTCAGCATTTAAGCACTCCCGCTCCTCAACGTAATCTCCTGCAGTTGAGCCCAATTAACACTGCACAGAGGGAAAGGGGAAAAAAAGAGAGGGAGAGAGAGAAAACTGCACAATACACAGAACACCTCACCACACCAAGAAATCAAATAAATAATAATAATAATAACAACAAATAAAAGTTTACGTCCAGGGACGTAACAATACACACACACACACACACTGAATTGTGAATTGATTGATACACTGAGAATCGATTCAGGCCACATCTGACTCAGAATGACACTCATGATCATGATTCAAACACAGCAGATGAGTTTCTGTTCAGCAGAGCGCAGCGTTATTCTATGCAAACTGAAAATGTGCAAAGCTACAATTCAAATACCACAGAAATAGTAACTGATCCTCATATGATTTCAGAAGATGTGGAATATAGTGCACAAGTTATATTTTGATTCCTAATATAACCTAACTGCACCTAAATGCAATGCCAAAATGCGTTTTTTGCATGATATTTGCATAAAGTCGAGCATAACCCTTTTTCACGCTCTCAATACGTTCTCCGATCTGCTGTCAATCCCACAGTTCACTGCGCGAGCGTGAGGCTCAACTCTCAAAATCAACTAAAACTCCTAAACTCAACTGAAAACGTTCGCTCTGCTAACAGTCTTGGAGTTTTTTTTATTTACCATGCCTTCTTTTGCTAATTTTCAAATGCCTTTATATATTTTATTATTTTCCCTTTGTAAGAGACCCAGAAAGATTTCACTGTGAAACATATGCAGTCTGTGCAGTTTCTAACAAGCTGCAACTGTGTAAACTGTGATAACTTGATATTTGACAGCACTGTCATCAGAAAATGAACTAACCAAAACGAAATAAATACTCTAAAAGTTCCTTACACACTCAGCAGGAATGAATTAGAAACATATTCATGATTATGGGCGGAGCTACAGTATGACGTCACTGCAGTTGAGTGAAAGACTTCAGTGAAAGTGAAACTTAACAGATGAACTGAAAGCTTCGTCATACAACATTTCTATTCAGAAACTAAAATTAACGATCAGATCTGTTATTCACTCACAGGTAAGTAATGAAAATGCAAAAAGCTTGTTCAGTAGTTTAATAGCATGAAGCAGTATCAGAATATTAATAAAAGTATGTAATTTATTTGGTTGTAAATCAAAGTCTTATGTGTGCTGTCAGTTTAGAGACGGTAGAAACAGGAAGTACTTGAACTGCAGACAGAAAGAACAAAGTCCAGTGAAAATCATAACTTGGTTAAACAAAAATGACACCTGGTGTTTACAGGTGTTTATTTAGTAGGTTATATGTTTGAAATATTACACTTCCACCCTTTTCTGTGTTGTCTTATATAAAAATGCCTTTTCGTGATATTGTTAAATTATTGTTGTAAAACTTTAATTTATTTAGTTTCTTCTTCTACCACCCAATAATATGCATTGCAGTGCCACAGAGCCATCAGAAGCACCAGACCAGCAATTTTAGACCGGAAGTTGGGGGCGGAGCTTATAGGCTCAGTGAAGTTTACATTTGTGAACTCTGTCTTAACTTCCAGTCAGAAACTGCTGTCACATATTACTCTATGGCTGCTTTGCCTTTGAAATAAACAGTGGCTCACAGTTTACATTGTTATACAAGCTTTTAGTTAGAATCATTTTTAAAATGCAACATCCGATCCATACACAAACTTAATGACTCGATCACTATCAAAACTGCTCTAAGCAGTAATGTAGATGATGTATTGACATTACTTATCTTTTCAGTCATGGCATCCTCCAGTGGTCCATTAAATGAGGAGCTCCAGTGCTGTGTGTCTGTCCTGCACTGAAGGAGACCACAGGACTCACAACACCATTCCTATAGAGGAGGAGAGTCAACAGAAGAAGGTAAGATATACAAACAAAACACTTTAAACTCACCATTAAATGCAGTTCCTTTCTCTGTGTTGAAATTGCAAGACTTTTTCAAGGGATTGTCCCTATTATTTCATTCAGTTTGATTGGACAAACACTTATGTAGTGCAAGAGGAGTCATTAATAATTTTGATTTCTTTTCCATAAGATTATATACAGATTTAAAATTTACATTGTCTAACGTAAAGGTTGTCCATTTTGAAAAGCACATCAAAATCCTTATTCAAAAACGGACTTTGATGGAAGCTGTCTCTTTTTCTCTGTCTGTAGAATCAGCTGCTTCAGACACAGACAGACGTGCAGCAGATGATCCAGAACAGAATGAAGAAGATTCAAGAGATCCAGCACTCAGTAGAGCTGAGAATAGTGAGTGGGAAAAATGATTCCAATTAATAATGTATGCATCATAATATTTCAGTCTGCATAATAAATGTGCTGAAATAAATGAATAAAAGAAAAAAATCACGTTTCAAGTAACAATGAGGTCAGTAGATGAGATTTTCCTTTTTGAGTGAATCTCTTTAAATATATAAACTGAGCAAAATTATAAACGCAACACTTTTGTTTTTGCCCCCATTTTTCATGAGCTGAACTCAAAGATCTAAGACTTTTTCTATGTACACAAAAGGCCTATTTCTCTCAAATATTGTTCACAAATCTGTCTAAATCTGTGTTAGTGAGCACTTCTCCTTTGCCGAGATACTCCAACCACCTCACAGGTGTGGCATATCAAGATGCTGATTAGACAGCATGATTATTGCACAGGTGTGCCTTAGGCTGGCCACAATAAAAGGCCACTCTAAAATGTGCAGTTTTATCACACAGCACAATGCCACAGATGTCACAAGTTTTGAGGGAGCGTGCAATTGGCATGCTGACTGCAGGAATGTCCACCAGAGCTGTTGCCCGTGAATTGAATGTTAATTTCTCTACCATAAGCCATCTCCAAAGGCGTTTCAGAGAATTTGACAGTACATCCAACCGGCCTCATTAAGGCTCTAATAAGTAATGAACATTAGAGGTTTAATAACAATCTTTAATCTCTCTTTTATGATTGTCTCATAGATCTATAATTGTATTTAATTTAAAGACATTCAATTCTGTTTTTCAAACTGATGGACGAGCAACATTTACATGCCACTGATGCTGACAATAGAAATAAAATCATTGTTAACCTAAAATATTCCTATAAATAATTCATCATCTCATATTGTCATCTGTGTCCACAGGGTTGAAGTGTCTGCAGAAGTTTGCAGGTACAGTGACTGACACCAATTTCTCCAATACACTTGTTATAATAATACTTGTTTATATTTTTAGAATCTGTATTATATGAAAATGTTTGTTCTGAAGTTGATAATGCCTAATCTCTCATCTAGTGGATGTGACTCTGGATCCTGATACAGCGAATCCATATCTCATCCTGTCTGATGATAGAAAACAAGTTAATTGTAGAGACTTTAAGCAGGATGTCACAGAAAACACAAAGAGATTTGGTACCATTTGTATTCTGGCAAAGCAGGGATTCAGATCAGGCAGATTTTACTATGAGGTGCAGGTGAAGGGAAAGACTAAGTGGATTTTAGGAGTGGTCAGAGAATCCATTAACAGGAATAAGACAAACACACTGACTCCAGTGAATGGATTTTGGACTGTGATTCTGGGAAATGAGAATCAGTATAAAGCTTGTGAAAGTCCATCTATCTCTTTATCTCTGAAAGTGAAACCTGAGAAGGTGGGAGTGTTTGTGGATTATGAGGAGGGTCTGGTCTCGTTTTATGACGTGGAGTCCAGCTCTCATATCTACTCTTTCACTGGTCAGACTTTCACTGAGAAACTCTATCCATATTTTAGCCCATGCCGCAATGAAGGAGGTAAAAACTCAAACCCACTGATCATCTCACCTGTTAACAAATACATTTCTCTGAAATATGAAACATGAAATCTGGAAAGATTAACTATGCATGGGCTGTTTTTTTAATGATTAAAATATGTAAATAAAAACCAAAAAAGAATACACACAAAGATCCATATTAATAACAATAATAAAAATGAAATATTTGTAAATTACAGAAAAAAGTAAGCTGTCACAGCTACAGACTGGACCATGAAAATACTACATGAGATTTTCACTGACATTTTTTTTTTACCTGGGGCCCATTTCAACAAGGAGGTTCAACCAACTTTGAGTTGACTTACTCTGAGATGGGAAACTCTTGAGTTTCCAGGATAAGAACAGCTGAATTGAGTTAGTTCATTCAACTCCTGAGTAGGTTAACTTTGAGTTTAGTGCGTGCACCACAACAATGAAAAGCCATGATCAATGGAGCTCTGAAATCATGATTCACCATGGCAACAGCACCCGACAAATAGACGTCTGCATACTTCCGAGTCAATACGTAACTTTAATTCTTAATCACTGTTATAATATCAATGGTATAAAGTGGCAGAACGGTCAATTATTGAACTAATATTAATTTTCATGATATCCCACAGGCAAAAGCAAAAGATTAAAAAAGAACAAAAAAAGCAGCTAAAAATTAAGTATAAAAACATAATTCAATCAGGTAATGTCAGACTCTGTTCCATGTTTTGTCTGTGTCTTGCTCCCCAGGTGTTCCTTTCCCATGTTTAATTTGTCCCAGGTGTTCCCCATGATGGTTCATTGCTCCCAGGTGTGTCTCGTCATCCCCTCCTCCTGTGTGTATTTAAAGTGTTCCCAGTCCCTAGTTCTCTGTCCGCTGTGAACGTCTTCCTGTGTTCGTCTCCCTTGGTTCCTTGGTGGTTCATGCAAATAAAGTCCTGTCAACATATTCTCCAGCGTCTCCTCGTCCCTCGTGTGTGTGCAACGTGACAGGTAAAGCTTTAAGCATAAAAGGTTAATGGATGTAAACTCAGGGCCGGATTATGCATAGATGGGATTGGACGAGTGCCCTGGGGCACAAGCCAATAGTGATTAATATAATGACTAGACCTTTAGGTAACACTTCATAATAGCTTTTATAAATAAATCATTAACAAACATTATATAATGCTTAATGGATCATTAGTTAGTATATATTCAAAGAGTTAGAAACGTGAGATAATGTGCTTTTTAATGTTTGCTAATAAACTTATTAAACATTAGATGATGTTTAACAAATCATTATTTCATTTAAGTTAAATTGCTTATAAATGTCATTAAACTTTCAATTCCATATGATCGATCACTTATTGAAAATCTACAAATGTTTTTAACAGATGTTATAAAATTATTAAAAGCTTGTGTTAATGCACAACACTTTTGCTGCTATTGAGGTGTGATACGGGTAAGGTTAGGGACAGGTTTGGTGGTTTGGGTAGGTTTAGGTGGGGTTTAAAGGGTCAACAGTGTACAGGGGTCAATTTAATTACTATAAGGGAACAGTTCAATCTGTCTATATTACATTGTTTTGATAAATTAAGTATTTTCTTTTTTTAAATGATTTGTTTTTCTCTGTTTATTTATGATTCAAGGAATATCCTTTTTAATGAACTGAAGAGTAGTATACTAATGTGTGTTGAGGCAATAAAAACACATTTTTTGCACGAAAATTACAATCTGTTGTGTCTTTAGCAAGCATTTAGCTAAACTTAACCAGCCACCCTTTTCACAAACCTTGTTACATTAGCTAAAAGTCCAATGCCCATAAAGATACTAAATGATTAGCAATCGTTTATAAACATTTACAAATGATGAATAGTAAATGTTTATAATAGAATAATGTTTGTTAATGGTTTATAAATGAAAGTTATTATAAAGTGTTACCGACCTTTAAAATATTTTTCACGTTATATTTTGCTGGAAGAGATGCAGATACATACAAAATGAACAGTTAATGTTACAATATATACAGAGAGAATATAAAATATTTGCATAAAGAATTGCGATTGGGTCAGGTCACAGTGTATTTGACCCCTCCCCCAGTCAGAGTTGAGCTGGGTCGGGCTGGGCACTTCAAATGTGGTCACCCTAGGGCAGGGCTATTCAATTGGCGGCCCGCAGGCCACATCCGGCCCGCCATTCATCTTCATCCAGCCCGAGAGTACGTGCAGGTCGCACATTACACCTTGAATTGTTTTTGCACTAATTAGTTTGTCCACAAGGTGGCAACACTGGCATGGGCCGTTGTTTCACAACCGCAAAAGAAAAGGATGAGAGACGCAACAACAACAATAGCAAATTAACGTCATCAATGAATGGCAGTGCTGACAAGCGCTTGTGTAAAGGGGTTATGACATATCCACAACTCTATGAATGAAACCATTTTAAAGCTGTTCCTTTGATGCCTACATCACACTCCAAACGTTTTAAAAGGATCGAGTGCTCAACAGTGTCGAAGGCGGCACTGAGATCCAGCATAATTAAAACAACCCCCAACCTAGTCAACTGTCATCAGTAAATCGTTCGCAACTTTTACCAAAGCAGTTTCTGTACTGTGACCAGCTCTAAATCCAGATTGGAATTTATCCAGAATATCATTTTCAGTTAAAAAAGGGGTAATTTGAGAAAGAACAACCTTTTCTATAACTTTAGATAGACATGGTAATTTAGAAATTGGGCGGAAATTATTCAGCTCTGTGGGGTCAAGGCCTGATTTTTTAAGTAAGGGAGAGACCACTGCTTGCTTTAGACAGGGTGGAACAACACCATTAATTAAAGAGCTATTCACAATAGATAATATACTAGAGTGAAGGAGGAATAGGATCTAAAGGAGTATGTGACAATAAATGGCAGCGCTGACAAGCGCTTGTGTGAGGGGGTTATGACATATCCACAACTTTAGTTTACAGGAGTATAAAGGCAGTGTTGTCGGTCATAACTTCTGTCGAGAAATAGCGCAGACACTGGACGAAGATGATTATCGAATGGAGTCTGAAAGACTGCGCTTTCGGCTGTATTCTGAGCCGCTTCAGACAGTGCGCCAGTAGCACTTCAACGGACAAAAACAGAATTATGTCAAAATGCTGGGTTTTCGCGAGTGACCTCGTAAACACGGTCTTAAATGAGTTATAAAGTCCTAAATGACCATAAAGAGTTGGGAGAAAATTGGATGTGTGTCAGATTTTAAAGTGACAGCGCTGCTTTTAAAGTGAAATCTGATGAATTCTCATTGATGTACACTAAATGTTAAAAATAATGGCTTTCAATTATACTGTAACGTTGAATTGCTATAATTAATGGCTAAAACTGAGGGGGAAATGCATTTAATAGAGACATCAGTAGCAGTATTGCATTGTCATCAAAAATACTGGCCATTGTTAATAATAGGCTACTTAGTAAAAAGATGCCATTAAAGAAAATAATGGTGGCCACACAAAATATTGACACTTTGGGCCGCCACAATACCAAGTATTGGAAGAATATTAAAATCCAACAGGAAAAAGAATAACTGTTGCTTTTGTATTGGTAGGAAATAAAGATGACCAACAAAATTTGACAGCTGTGGTGGTGGTTACGGCATATTTCAATCAGTAATCAGATTCATTTTCGATGGGTTTGTGCCAAAATAACTAAATATAACAAAAATAAATATGCATGTAGATATGGCAAAAAAAAATAAAAAAAATTTAAATAATCGTCTCCCGATGTAAATGTAACTCCCAACAAATTAATGCAACCTCCTCATCTACAGGATTCTGTATAAAAGGACATGCCATTTTTGTCACTTTCACAGTGTCTGCATGATGAAAATCTGCACAATGAATGAATGAATGTAACAGCACTGCAAAAAAATGCTTTTCTTACTTAGTAATTTTGTCTTGTTGTTTCCAGTCAAAATATCTAAAGATTCTTAAATCAGGACGCATGTAGGCTACTACATAATTTATTTATTTATTGCAAATTATCTGCCAGTGGAGTAAGAAAAATAATCTTGTTTCCATTTGCATTAAGATCATTTTTCTTGTTTTAAGTAAAACGCACTTAAATTAGATTTCAAAATACTCAGAAAGAAAAGCATTTTTGCAGCGTGAATGAATAAGGTATGAGATAAATGTTTAAATGAGTGGGCCTACATGAAACAGGGTGGGCAAAGTGTAGCTGTAACGGGGCTGACGAGACGTGAGACGTGTGGATCCATCTGCAGGCTTTATTAAAGAGACGTGGTAAACAGGCAGGGTCAAACAATGGCAAACAGGTATATGGCGAGCAAAACACAAGAATAGTCCCAGGGCTAGCGTAGGTCACCGATCGGCAGACAGAATCACAGGGGCGAGACGAGAGGGAAAAATCCAGGAAAACAGGCAAAGATCAGAAACCGCGAAAACAGGCAAGGCAAGGCAAAACAAGGAAAACACAGAGACTCGGAATGGGGTACGGGCTAAACAATACTCAGCAGAGAAAGGTGGTTAGAGTGGGTGTTATATAGTGAGTGAGGTGATTAGAAACAGCTGTGTGCAATGAGTGCAATCAGTGCAGTGTGCAAATCGTGCAAAGAATGATGGGATATGTAGTCCGGGGTGCTATGCAACAGTTTGTGTTGTGCGAGAGTCAATGTAATGGAAAGGGTGACCTCTGGTGGTGAATAAACGGAAGTCCATGGACCGAATTCGTGACAGTAGCGTATGAAAACTGCATGTCAACTTGCCAACAGCACAAAGGTTCAATATACAATGCTAAATACCATTCATTTTAATTTCAATTTTTATTAATACATTATTAAAATTAAAAGTTGCATCTGTTAACATTCGTACCTGAGCTAACAAAAATAACAACAAACAATTGCATTTTTATTACCCAATGTTAACAAACATAATAAATATTGTAACAAATGTATTTCTCATTGTTAATGTTAGTTAATGCATTAAATAATGTTAACTAAAGAAAATTTATTGTAAACCATTACCTCAGTCTGAGACTACAGGGCTTTGCGGGTGATCTCATTATTATTATCAAGTGTGTCAGTTCGCGTTAACAGTTCAGTTAACATTGAGGAGCGTAGAAATGTGCGCAGCTGCAAATTATGCAGTTTGTTGTGGAGAACAGGATCTAGCACACCATTTATGTGTTTCTTTCCTCAAAGGACGCATCTATTTTATATATATGATGCTTCACACACGCTTGGCTCAGATGTTTTCAATCTATAAATCCTTACGTCTTTAACATTACACAGTGGGTGGGACTAAAAGAAAGACAAATCATCATTTTGACAAGCGTATGGTATGCACCTACAGGAAGAGGGAAAATGAATAAACTGCCTGTAATTGACTGTGAAAACTCGCATTTTATATTTTTTAAACTAAATATACAAAGTTATAGTGAAATAAGACATTTATTATTATTATCGTTTAATAAATTACATCCATTTGGAAAATTACCACTTCTCATTGGGTGGGCCACAGCTGAAAGTGGGTGGGCCCATGCCCACCTGGGCCCACCTGTAGCCTCGCCACTGACACACACACATTGAATTGGGAATTGATTGATATACACTGAGAATCGATTCAGGCCACATCTGACACAGAATGACACTCATGATCATGATTCAAACACAGCAGATGAGCTTCTGTTCAGCAAAATGCAGTGTTTGCAAGACATTCACAGCATCAAGCCTCTGGGACTCTGGGAAATGAGGGCTGCCTGTACTCTGGGTTTGCAGGTAATTTAGGAATTTACTAAACAAGTTAAAAGAAAAAGAAGAAAAGAAGCGTCCATTCCATCCATTAAATGTAGGTTATTCTGTGCATACTGAAAATGTGCATACAATTCAAATACCGCAGAAATAGTAACTGTTCCTCATATGATTTTAGAAGATGTGGAATATAGCACACAAGTTATATTTTGATTCCTAATATAACCTAACTGCACCTAAATGCAATGCCAAAACGCATTTTTCACATGATATTTGCATAAAGTCGAGCATAACTCTTTTTGATGCTCTCAATACGTTCTCCATCTGCTGTCAATCCCACAGTTCACTGCGCGAGCGTGAAGCTCAACTCGCATAAAATAAACTGAAAACGGTTGCTCTGCTAACAGTCTTAGATTTTTTAAATTTACCATGCCTTCTTTTGCTAATTTTCAAATGCCTTTATGTATTTTATTGTTTTCCCTTTGAGACCCAGAAAGATTTCACTGTGAAACATATGCAGTCTGTGCAGTTTCTAACAAGCTGCAATTGAGTAAACTGTGATAAATTGATATTTGACAGTACTGTCATCGGAAAAGAAACTAAGCAAAATGAAATAAATACTCTAAAAGTTCCTTACACTGTTACACAATTTCCATCACTTACCTGTGAGTGAATAACAGTTTCTGAATAGAAATGTTGTTGTTTGAAAAAGCTTTCAGTTCATCTGTTAAGTTTCACTTTCACTTAAGTCTTTGACTCAACTGCAGTGACGTCACACTGTAGCTCCGCCCATGATCATGAATATGAAACAGTTTCTAATTCATGATCATGGGCGGAGCTACAGTGTGACGTCACTGCAGTTGAGTCAAAGACTTAAGTGAAAGTGAAACTTAACAGATGAACTGAAAGCTTCATCAAACAACATTTCTATTCAGAAACTCTAAAATTAACTATCAGATCTGATATTCACTCACAGGTAAGTGATGGAAATATAAAGAGCTCATTCAGTAGTTTAATAGCATGAAGCAGTATCAGAATATTAGTAAAAGTATGTCATTTATTTGGTTGTAATTCAAAGTCTGATGTGTGCTGTCAGTTTAGAGACGATAGAAACAGGAAGTACTTGAACTGCTGACAAAGTCCAATGAACAATGAACAAAGTCCAGTGAAAATCATAACTCAGTTAAACAAAAATTACGCCTCGTGTTTACATGTGATTATTTAGTAGGTTATATGTTTGAAATATTACACTTCCACCATTTTTCTGTGTTGTATTTCATATATAACAATGCCTTTTCGTGATATTGTTAAATTATAGTTGTAAAACTTTATTTAGTTTCTTTATTTAGTTTCTTCTTCTACCACCCAATAATATGCATTGCAGTGCCACAGAGCCATCAGAAGCACCAGACCAGCAGTTTTAGACCGGAAGTTGGGGGCGGAGCTTATAGGCTCAGTGAAGTTGACATTTGTGAACTCTGTCCTAACTTCCAGTCAGAAACTGCTGTCACATATTACTCTATGGCTGCTTTGCCTTTGAAATAAACAGTGGTTCATAGTTTATGTTGTTATAAAAGTTTATTTAGAATCGTTTTTAAAACGCGACATCCGATCCATACACAAACTAAATGATTCAATCACATCACAAGTACTATCAAAACTGCTCTAAACAGTAATGTAGGTGATATATTGGTATTACTTATCTTTTCAGTCATGGCATCCTCCGGTGGTCTACTAAATGAGGAGCTCCAGTGCTCCATCTGTCTGGATGTGTTCACTGATCCAGTCACCACTCCATGTGGACACAACTTCTGCAAAACCTGCCTGAACAAGTGCTGGACAAACACACAGATCTGCTTCTGTCCACTCTGTAAAGAAAAATTCAGCAGAAGACCTGATCTCAAGATTAATACAACACTCAGAGAGGTTGTGCAACACTTTAAGGAGAAGCTCAATCAAGAAGAATCTGAGGTGTTGTGTGACTTCTGTGATGAAAGAAAGCAGAAAGCCGTGAAGTCCTGCCTGACGTGTCAAACCTCTTACTGTGAGACTCACCTGGAGCCTCATCTTAGAGTCCCACGTCTAAAGAAACACACACTGATCAACGCTGTGGAAAATCTGGAGGATTATATATGCCAGAAACACGAGAGACCTCTGGAGCTGTTCTGCAGAGATGATCAGACGTGTGTGTGTCTGTCCTGCACTGAAGGAGACCACAGGACTCACAACACTGTTCCTATAGAGGAGGAGAGTCGAAAGAAGAAGGCAAGAGATACAAACAAAACACTTTAAACTCCCCATTAAATGCAGTTCTTTTCTCTGTGTTGAAATTGCAAGACTTTTTCAAGGGATTAGGAATTAGAAATTGTTTCATATTCATGATTATGGGCGGAGCTACTGTGTGACGTCACTGCAGTTGAGTCAAAGACTTAAGTGAAAGTGAAACTTAACAGATGAACTGAAAGCTTCATCAAACAACATTTCTATTCAGAAACTCTAAAATTAACTATCAGATCTGATATTCACTCACAGGTAAGTGATGGAAATATAAAGAGCTCATTCAGTAGTTTAATAGCATGAAGCAGTATCAGAATATTAGTAAAAGTATGTCATTTATTTGGTTGTAATTCAAAGTCTGATGTGTGCTGTCAGTTTAGAGACGATAGAAACAGGAAGTACTTGAACTGCTGACAAAGTCCAATGAACAATGAACAAAGTCCAGTGAAAATCATAACTCAGTTAAACAAAAATTACGCCTCGTGTTTACATGTGATTATTTAGTAGGTTATATGTTTGAAATATTACACTTCCACCATTTTTCTGTGTTGTATTTCATATATAACAATGCCTTTTCGTGATATTGTTAAATTATAGTTGTAAAACTTTATTTAGTTTCTTTATTTAGTTTCTTCTTCTACCACCCAATAATATGCATTGCAGTGCCACAGAGCCATCAGAAGCACCAGACCAGCAGTTTTAGACCGGAAGTTGGGGGCGGAGCTTATAGGCTCAGTGAAGTTTACATTTGTGAACTCTGTCCTAACTTCCACTCAGAAACTGCTGTCACATATTACTCTATGGCTGCTTTGCCTTTGAAATAAACAGTGGTTCATAGTTTATGTTGTTATAAAAGTTTATTTAGAATCGTTTTTAAAACGCGACATCCGATCCATACACAAACTAAATGATTCAATCACATCACAAGTACTATCAAAACTGCTCTAAACAGTAATGTAGGTGATATATTGGTATTACTTATCTTTTCAGTCATGGCATCCTCCGGTGGTCTACTAAATGAGGAGCTCCAGTGCTCCATCTGTCTGGATGTGTTCACTGATCCAGTCACCACTCCATGTGGACACAACTTCTGCAGAACCTGCCTCAACAAGTTCTGGACAAACACAGAGACCTGCTTCTGTCCATCCTGTAAAGTAACATTCAGCAAAAGAACTGATCTCATGATTAATACAAACAGGGGCACCATTATGGGTGGGAAGGTTACGATGATTCAAAGAGCCCTGGTCAGAGAGGTGGACCCCGGAACGCAACCTCTACTGGGGGGTACAAACCAACCCACGCTCCTCCGAACGAAATGATCAGACGTGTGTGTGTCTGTCCTGCACTGAAGGAGACCACAGGACTCACAACACTGTTCCTATAGAGGAGGAGAGTCGAAAGAAGAAGGCAAGAGATACAAACAAAACACGATAAAGATCCCATGAAATGCAGTTTTCTTTTCTCTGTGTTGACATGTTGAAGAACTTTTTGCCTTTTTTTATGATAAGGGCCGGTCACACATCACGTTTCGTACCATTGACTTCCATTCATATGTATGCAAATGCAGGAGAGCAGAAACGCAAGCTCCTGCGAAGTTGTTTCGCATTTCACTGTGTTTCAAAGTTCAAGTTTGGTGAGCTTTGGTGAATTTGTATCACATGAAACCGTGTGACCAACAGAAGATTGATACGTCACGGCATGACCTCGTAGCTTAAATAAAAGAGCAGAAATTTAAAACCACAGTGCTGCAGGAAAGTGGTGTAGATTGCATGTTTTTACATTTTGGTAGATTACTTACAAATTTCAGTCCATTACTGATTATAGATTGCATGATGAAAACTGTAGTTCACTATCGAAAGGTAACTCTCATTGCGTCGTCTTGACGACTATGGGGAAAACCTATTTTACTCTGATACTGCAGCCTGATTCGTTCACATCTGTGTAGCTGCACAAACCAATGGCGCTCTAGCCCACCAAAATGGGCGGGGCCACCTGGCTATATAAACCAGCTCAGAGCACCATCTCATCAGAATCTTCTTCTCTTCTTCTCACGCCGGCACAGGTCCCGTGTGCTCACTCTCCCCGCAGCACTTTAATCCGCCAGTGTGTTTTACACGTGAGGATCAGCGCCCATCGTTACATCGAGCAGTTCAATCCTTCTAGGCGTATCGGAGTAGAATGCTGTCACTGATGTATCGCTTCTGTATCTCTGACAGTGTTATTCAATGAAACTATATGATTATTATTAATTATTAATCATTCATTATTGCCTCATTGTTTTTATATAATACATTTTAAAGGTTGTTGTTTGCTAAGGTCTGTTTTTATTACCACAAAAAAAAAAATATTAGGCTGAATAGCCTACTTCTCTGTTAATTATTATTTGAAGTAACAAAACCAAGGTTAATTTGTGGTTACCATGGCTACAAGAACCATGATTTTTTTTTTTCGTAGTATAACCACAGTTAATTTTTGTAAGGCAACATGGAAACTGAATATTAGAGATTATTAGACATGGAGAGAATATTAAGGCAGATGCGTTGGTGGTGGTGAAATTATTATCGACATTAAAACACAGTATTAATGTCAACAGACAAAAAAGTTTCACAGGATTATGAACGTGAAAATGATACACAGGCTTCATCTTGGGCTTTTTAACTTTTTCTTTTCTCTGCGCTGGATGGCTGATGTGTTTTTTCCGGGCATAGTTGTCCATCAATTATGATCATTTGCAGTCAGCCGCAAACATGAGATGAGGGCAGGCGCGGGCACGGGCGCGGATGCGGGAATGGCGTGGCACGTGTGCTTAGCCTGTTCACCGTAAAATGCATTTTTTTTTATTTTATATATATGTTCATGTTTATATTTTAATCATGTATATGTATATGTAGGCTATGTTAATAATTATATAGAACGAAAGATTGTTGTTTTTTGGTTTTTTGAGCAACTGGGATGGTGCCCCCCCCCAGGGAGTTGGTGCCCTACGCAAACTACATACCCTGCATATAGGGAGTGGCGGTACTGAAGTCTGTTTCTGCTGCGCTTGCGGATCACTTTCTTCAATGAAGGCGACCCCGCCCCTCCCGCTCTCCCGCTTCTCTCCTCCCAGCTGCCTCGGAGGAAGAAACGGCGAACTCACGGGTTGAGCGATCAGGCTTGAGTGATTACATGCCGGCACAGGTCCCACATGCTTCACTCTCCCCGCAGCACTTTGATCCGCCAGTGTGTTTACACGTGAGGATCAGCGCCCCTCATCTAATGAGCGGTTTGATCTTTTTCAGGTGGATTGAAGAAAATGCCATCACTGATTATTTTTGAGGAACAGGAGAGGGTCAGCTTTCACCAAGTTTGTAAAGCCATCCCTGGCGTGTCAAGCTGGATTCTAAAAGTCATAGAACGAGGTTACTTGCTCCAGTTCGCTCGCAGGCCACCTTATTTCAGAGGCATGGTTCAGACTTCGGTACGGGAAAACAAAGCTCATTTTCTTCGGTCCTTTACTTTTAGAAAGTGCACGGACGTGGTTCTTTCCCCTCTGAGACAGATGGGAATCCGCATCTTAAACTACCTCGATGACTGGCTGGTGCTAGCCGGATCAGAATGAGAAGTTATCGCTCACAGGTCATTGTTGCTCAACCATCTGGAGCGTTTTGGGCTGAGAATCATTGATTGAGAATGATTCTCAGCCAACATTTTCTGACTCCCAGACAGCGAGTGTCCTATCTGGGAACAGTTATAGACTCAGTTCAAATGTGAGCCTGGATTACGCTGGAACGCTTCCTGAACATTCAGCAAGTGGTGGCATTGTTCAAGTTGGGGGTGTTTCAGAGGTTGCTCGGCCTCATGTCGGCCGCCTCAGTGATTCCTCTGGGCCTGCTACACATGCGGCCCCTCCAATATTATCTCAAAACTCATGTTCCGTCCCATACCTGGTGCATAGGCCACTATTATGTCAGAGTAACCCATTGCTGCGTCAAAGCTGTGGCCCCTTGGACAACTCCTCGCCTGTTTCTATCTGGCGTACAGTCGGGAACGACTTCCAGGAGGAAGGTAGTCATGAGAGATGCCTCCAGCTACCTCATGTTATCCGGCGAGTCAGGGAAACGAAATTCTATCTCCTCCTTGTGGCCCCACTCTGGAGGAACCAAGTTTGGCTCCCAGAGATGATCTGCAGCCCCGTGGTGAATACCATTGAGGAGAGACCTTCTCTTGCAAGCGCAGGGCAAAATGTGGCACCCCCAACTGGAGCTGTGGAGCCTTCATGTCTGGCCCCTCGACGGGAACCTAGTCAGCTCCCCGCGAGAGTCACTAACACCATTTTAGAGGCTAGAGCTCCATCTACAAAACATCTCTGTTAGCCCTCCCCGTGGCAGATGGCTTCCTGGATCCCAGCTTATTGTGCCCTGTTCGGGCACTCAGAGTGTATATTGAGTGCTCTAAGTCGTTCAGAAAAACGGAGCAGCTCTTTGTGTGCTTTGGAGGCCGCTCTAAAGGGCTGCCGGTTACAGCATCTATCTCACTCGATAGTAAATGCTATAGCCCTGGCTCACGCCTCAGCTGGCTCGCAATGCCCTATAGGTGTGAGGGCCCATTCCACCAGAGGAATGGCCTCCTCCTGGGCGTGGTCTAGTGGGATCTCTATTGGAGAGATTTGTGCAGATGCCGGCTGGTCTTCGCCGTCTACCTTCATTAGATTTTATAATTTGGACATCCCTGCCCTGCAGGCGCAGATCTTATCTGCTTAATATCTACCCATTTCCCCCCTCAGGTGGAAGGGCTATATCAAGTAGACCTCAGACTATACTTGGGTCGCTTCTGTAGCTCAGGCTTATGGAGCCCTCGCTGAGTGCTCCTGGGTTGAGCTCATAGAAGCAGACTTAGTTCTTAGTTCTTAGTCGTCAAGACGACGCAACGAGACTTACCTTTCGATAGGGAACACTCCGATTACTAACATAACCTCGGTTCCCTGAGATAAGGGAACGAACATGCATAAATAGCCGTGCTATAAGCTTCACGGGAAGAATGACTGTCGCTTCAGTCGAGTGATTTTGATGAGATGGCGCTCTGAGCCGTCTTATATAGCCAGGCGGCCCCGCCCATTTTGGCGGGTTAGAGCATCATTGGTTTGTGCAGCTACACAAACGTGAACAAATCAAGCTTCAGTATCAGAGTAAAACAGGAGTTTTCCCCATAGTCATCAAGATGACGCAACGCTCGGTCCCTTATCTCAGGAGCGAGGTTAAGTTAGTATTCGGTTGTGCCTTAGGCTGGCCACAATAAAAGGCCACTCTAAAATGTGCATATTTTTTACCAATAATCTTTAGTGAAGAAATTTCACATGCTTAAGTCTAGTGTGACCGCGGCTTTACCCTGAAAACTGTCAGAAGATGGAAAGTTAAATTCATTGATAAATGTGTCTGAGTTTCTCTGTCTGTAGAATCAGCTGCTTCAGATTAGAGTCAATATAATCAGAAGGCGACCTCTGGTGGCGAGCAGACGGAAGAATACTGACCGGATTCGTGACACTAACCATATTATGATTAAGAATAAATATAATTATGTTACATGAATATTATGTTAAGACAGTAGATCAGAAGTTACATTATTGTTGTTGCACATGCCTGTATATTACTTGTTAAAATGCATCATAAAAAAAAACAAGTTGAGATAAAAATCACAATTCATTAGTTGTTTGCAGTTGTTTTAAATTATTTTTATGGATTTGCAGAGTCATACATTTTAATTTTACTAGTCAGATGGACTCATCATTGAATTCAGTGATGTCATCATCCAGCTCAGTTCAGTTTAAATTGTATCTTTGCGATCATTTGCAATCGAGTCAACGATATCGCTGGAAATGAAGTGTCCCCAACTAAGCAAGCCAGAGGCGACAGTGCAGATATAAATGTGTAAGCATGGCCTCCACCATGACAAGAATAGCAATATACAGTGGGACATTTACGATTATTTACAAGGCATTACTTTTACAAAAAAATTGGAATGGAATTTAAAAATATATTGATACGAATATTTTACTAGTAATCTATTATTCTGCATTTACAGTGCGCATATCTATTTTGACATGCCATATTTTTGTCCCGTGCTAGTATCACAATGTCAACTGCAAATTCAGAGTCAATCACGCATTTATATATTGATGTCACTTCCAAAACTTTGCAGCGTGTAATCAGCCGTTGGTCCTCTTAGCAGCATGAAAAACAATACTTTTATTTAACCATGGCCAGCCCTGACCAATATGGTGCCCTAGGCAAGATTTTAGCTAGTGCCCTTTGCATCACAGCCAATTCCACCACCGATCATTCCCACAGAAATATAAATAATAACAGACATAAAACAAATTACATATGAAATAAATACAGTTGCACAAAAAATAAATAAGTAAATAAATAAATAAATGAACAGTTCAGATGCAAAAGTCTCTAAGTGCCATCTGAAATTTTCATCTAAAATGACCATTTTTATCAGGCTCCTATATTTATGTTCAGTTCTTTCACTTTAATGGCATAGAAAATGACCTATATATTGCCATTAAAGGGGTCATCGAATGTCCATTTTCCACAAGTTGAAAAGACCTTTAGGGTCTTAATGAAAAGTCTGTAACATAGTTTGGTTAAAATTTCTCAATGGTAGTGTAAAACAACACCCTTTTTACCCTTTCAAAAACAGCTCTTTTCAGAGCAAGCCGTTTTGTAGCATTTTCCTTTAAATGCAAATGA
>NW_015549662.1:0-201 GCF_001515605.1 Sinocyclocheilus anshuiensis | reverse complement strand
CTTGCTAATTAGCACATTATTAGGAAAGGCGATTTGCAAAGATTCATTAAAAAACCTTATACTCACTTCTTCTGTTGGTGAGGCTGGATCACGAATTATTCGCTCGAACATAGACGCATTTAAGTAGATCAGGGGCACATTCCCTTCAAACACAAATTTAATCCACTGCGTCTTCAGCGGCTCAGATGTCGGGAGTAAATG
>NW_015549661.1:335348-361655 GCF_001515605.1 Sinocyclocheilus anshuiensis | reverse complement strand
TGTGCCTTTCTTGTGCAAGATGCCGGTGATGCAGCCACAGTCCCAGACGAAAATTGAAACGGTTTCAAACATTTCAGCGTCATTACTCCTTAAGACACGGGTATAACACATTCAAAATATTTACACCAGAGCAGGTATTCATGAACAGAAGCTTAGTTACATTCATAAACACATAGACCAAGGCGGCAGACAGCACACCCTGTTTGTTTTCTTTATTTTATAAATGCACAAAGTTTTGTTATTATGTGTGTATACAAATAAAAGCAGACCATTTACAGATTCGATTGATGTATTGCTCTTATCTGTAAGATCAAAACTGAAAGTGTAATTTAAGTTCTTTTCGGTGTTATCAGGAGAAGATGCCACAAAACGCGTATCCGCATTAGTCGACCCCAAAGGGTTAATAATGGGAGATTCTGACTGAAGTCATCTAATTCCAGTGGAAAATGGATTGCTAACATCTGATGCTATAAACCTCACATCCCTGACCACGAATGAAAACAGAAAAGCATCGTATCAGTGCACTACACTTGAGAAAAAAAAAAATCACAGCATGTCCCCTTAACCGGGACAACATTCATCAGACAGAAGATACAGGTAAACCAATCTGAAGACAACATAGCGGACAAGTCAACAAATAAACCCTGTCCAAATATTTTAAACCTCCTCTATGGAACTGACTGCTCAACAAAGATCTCACACACTACAACAGGACTGACGAAGAGCATGTGAAGAACAACCTCAAGCTTATCACAGGAAAACAACACTGGCACATTTGATCCAGAAGAGAGATCTGAAACAAACCATCCTTTGGGAACTAAATGTAGAGGAACTTCCACAGCAACCATAAGAGGACTGGAAAAAGTTATATTCTTCCTCAGTATTTGTGTCTTGTTGTCCAGTTGAAATATTTAAACTTTCTTAAATCAAGGTACATTTACTGGAGATTAGATTGATCAAAAATAAACCAAGAATGAATATCTGTCAATGGGGTTAGAGAAATCAACTTAATTCAAATGGAAAACAAGATGGTTTTTGACCCCATTGGCACAGTAAATATATCTTGATTTAAGAACGTTTAAATATTTGTGCTGGAAAACAAGGCAAAAAATACGGAGTACACTGAGGAATACATAAGCCATTCACTAATACACCAGGGGTCGGTTGCACCAGCTGGACGTAAACCTGGTTGTAAGACTAGACTGGACATAAAATGCACTTTAAGCCATGTGTAGAATTAATACCTGTTGCACCATCTAGGTCTAGTGCTACGTCTGAGACTAAATCATACACCTAGTCAAAGGTAGGTGTAAAGTGAAAAGTCATGATTTGCTTGGACATTATTAGTTTTTAGGATTAATTTCTGTGAATCAGTTATTACTGCAAATGTGAACTGTAATGTTTATGGTCTTTTCAGGCAGGATAAGTGATATCAATCGTGAAGCTCAGTGTAGGCTATACCACACTGCTGACAGTAACTGACCTAACACAAAATATATTTCTGTATGTAATTATGCAGTAAAATATTACATATGATCTGGGATTATTCAAAGAAACTGTACCATTCATCATCTTGCTTGAAGGGACTGTATAATTGCTTGCAAATATTTCACGTCTTGCCTGCCATCCAATAATCGCAATAACTTTTGTGCTTTCTTACTTTTAATCAGAAATAAAGTATCAGCTTTCAAATTGTCAATTTTATCACAAAATACAAACTATAAATGTGGTTTTCCCCTTTAATGTGGTGTTAACTGTTGCACCTCACTTCAAGCGGCACATTAACAGATCATCTGTTCCTCTTTACTACTAGTTATAAGAAAAATAAACATGAACATCAGAAAAGTATTGAAAGAAACAGAACAACTTACTGAAATGGATGATGTCTCATGTAATCACTCAATCTGTTTTTCAACCACAGAAAGACGTCAGTAAAACACGTGAACAATGTCATGTATAGTCACATTTACCTCAGGAAAGACATTCATTGTACATAAACTCAATAATCAGTTAGAAAAAATAACTCTATAGAGAAGCATTGTATTACATTCATTATATTTTCCTTAACCTGTCGCCTTCATTTTTACTGTTTGTCAGAAGAAACATCAATTGAAAAAGGTGCAGCACTCACTCTTGAAGGGATGAAAACTTTATTGATTAAAATGACGTTTTGGCCATTATCAAGGCCTTCATCAGATATCAAGAACAGCAATACCAAACCATGCTTTAAACATTCTTGTAATCAGCAACAGGTGTGTCACTCTGCCAATTAGGGGAGTGACTTCCAAACAAATTGGGTACTGAATGTACTTGTTCAATACCAAAGTAGAAAAACTCACAAATAGAATGTGAAGAATCTTTAAAGTGTTGTGCTACTGGGTTGCTCATGTCCCCACGTCTTATAGCACTACGATGTTCACATATACGAGTTTTTAATTCTCTTGATGTTTCACCAACATACAGCATTCCACATGGACACCATATAGAATAAATGACATTACAGGAATTGCAAGTTATGTCATTTTCTATAAATATGTTTTTGCCTGTTTTAGATGTGGAAAATGTTTTAATCCCCTGGTGTACTGACACTGAGTACAATTTCCACATTTATAGTTACCTGGAGGAATTGTAAATGGTAGAGACTTAGAGGGACTAGTGCGAACATCGGCCTTAACTAAAGAGCTCTTTAAACTTCATGCTTTTCGAAAAGACATTAATGGGGGGTGTTCAAACATTTTTGAAAGACCTGGGTCTGATTGTAAAATATGCCAATATTTCCGTATAATGTTACAAAGAGTTGGAGCCTGAGGAGTGTATGTTGTAACGATTTTTGTTTGAAGAAATATGTCATGAGAATGTGCAGGGAGACTTCAGATAGAAAAATGCAGACTTGTTAGGAAATTTTTACTCAATGTAATCATTGGTGGCTTCACTTGTTATGACGTCTTGAGCAATTAATTTCTTTATTATTAGTAGTTGTAGCCATTGCAGCGTGAATGTCGTCTCCAATATCCCTGCAGGAGAATGTGTTGGCATGGACGTGCATCGTCCATGCCGGGTATAGTTGCGCCTGGTCATAGTTATAGTTGGTGCAACAGGTGTAAATATTTATCATAAAGCTGGACGTTGCAAAGCCCAGCATAGGGCTTACATCCAACTTTTTTATGTCTAGCTGGTGCAACTGGCCCCAGGTTATTTTTCAAGAATACACTTCATCATCATCATCACCATAAGCATAACCATTTTTTCCTATTTGTTCACAATATTTTGTTTATATGTGGCTAATATCAGATTTGAGTGTGAACTGCATGGTCACAGTCCTGAACTAACCCTTCAAAAAGGCAAAGATGTCAGGAAACACATTATTATAGTGAATTACACTATACACTATGAACACGGAGGCCCCTGAAGTCAGCGTTTACATGTTCATTTATGCGTCAATCCTGGTATTCGGTATATACAAGGAGACATTTGAAAAATGATTTTGATAAAACCTCAGGCAAATAAACTGAAGCATTTATGAAACAAAATGGAAGAGCAAAAATGTTCACCCTGTAAAGGTCTAAAGGACAAATGAGCAACAGTTTGAAAGTCTTATGATTTTAATGTAAGGTCAATGTGTACACAATATTGTCCGTTTGTCCGTTAAAAGCTTATCTGGTGAAAAATTTGTGACTGGCTTCATCCGTTGTAATGATTGACTACAGGCCAAAAAAAGAATAAAGAATATATATATATATATATAAGATCATGATCTTTACTTGGGACACAAAAAGGCACCGAATACCAGAAATGACCCTTATAAGGTGAAATCAAAGAGCACCAGTCAACATCCAGATCCTTTACTTGAGAATGGCAAGCAGCAAGAATTGCTCAGATTTCCAAATACCTGCAGTACTGTGACTCTCTGCCACAAGGAGAAGTGTGTTCACCTGTTTAGACCCTGATGTGATGCTAAGCACTCGTTCACATCAACTACTTTTTCTAGAAATATGACTGTTGGCGGGTATTTTAGCGTACGCACACTTTAACATCAAATCTGTGCATATGCACATTTTGTAGATGAGGCCTCAGATTGCATGTGGTTTGTGCCGTTCACACCGTTACAAGAAAAAAAAAAAGCACAAATACGAAAAAAACAACAAAAAAAAAAACATCTGATTTTTGCCTGCAGTCTGAATGTAGTCTAAGATCTTTTGTTCTGGTTGTGTTTTTGCTGTAAGTGACTGATGTGTGTTTAATGTGTGTTTACAGCACTGAAACTCGAGCTCAGCTTCACTCCGCAGTTTGAGGAGAGTAAACAGCATCCTGTCCTGCTGCTGCTGTATACACACACACACACACACACACACACACACACTAATATACAGTTTGAAGAGAGTAAACGGCATCCACTCCTGCAGCAGCACACATTTCACACACATTTCATTAAGGATCTGTAAAGGAAAAATTTCTATAGTATTATAACCAGCTGGTGTCGCAGTGACCTGACACCAACCATTTAACGTATCTTTGGATAATTTGACCTAGAGTCTCACAAGATTATTTAAATGCCTGAAGTCCTTCTCTTGTGTAGAAATCAGTGCAGAAATAATCATCTACTATCCAATCAACGTGTTAATTGACATTAATCAACATGTAAATGTTCATTAATGTCTGTAACTAATGGAATCAAAGGATCTAAAGTGTATTGTTTTATTAAGAAGACTATTTAGCAACTTGGATACCAAACACTTTTATTATTTATTGATTTATTGCTGAAATATTATATTACAAACTATTTTACTCACCAAAAATATTCAGTGAGAGAGAAACTTCTCTCCTAGTTCTTTTTTTAGGAAGCCAGTTTTGATAATCACTAGTATGGATGAATTCAATATCTTGACATGATCAAGCCGCATCAGTGTCCATCCCTCTGACCTGTCTGTGTGTGTGTGTGTGTGTGTGTGTGTGTGTGTGTGAGACAGGGACTCTGACCCCGGTGGTCAGCAGGTGAACGAGCGCTTTCGTCTGGACTGGGCTGATGTGCTGGTCAGCTGTGATGATGTGATCGTGGCCCGGCTGGACGGCAGGGGAAGCGCCTTTCAGGGCCAGCAGATCCTCCAGGACATTTACCAGCATTTGGGACTCGTGGAGACGGAGGACACTCTGTTTAACAGTGAGTGTGCTGAGCCTCAAACCTCCATCTACTGTACAAAAGTCTGAGAGACATTAGATGCTTCACAAAAACATTTAAGATGTTACATATCCTTTGCTCTAGTGTGCCAGAAAGAAATATCTGTTTTAAAATTCCAAAATTTCTTCAGAATATAATGTATTAATCCACTGACTTTTTCATTTTGTATGAAATTTAAAACTGATATTTTCTACTGGCACACTAAAGCAAACATTATAAATAACCATCTTAAAACAAATGTTTCTGCATCTGGTGTGTTAATGTAGGCTTTTGCACAGGACTCGACTTCATGGGGAGATGTAGAAACTGGTTGTGGATGTAAAAGGTTTTGTGTAAATTCACAGGCCACATGAACATCATCTCTGCTACTGTGCATATAACGGTGATCTTATATGAGTTTTTTCCACATATTAGCATTACATTTGTCCACATGTGTTTATGTTGTGGCAGGTATCTGACGGAACAGCCGTATATTGATGGAGGAAGAGTTGGGGTTTTTGGCAAGGTGAGGTTAGTCACGCCACAATCATTGAAGCGATTGTTCACCCAGAAATTAAAATTGTCTTCATTTACTCTCCATCATGTCGTTTCAAACCTGTGTGACTTCCTTTCTTCTACTGAACAAAAAATAAGATATTTTGAAGAATGTTGACTTTCACTGTACGGACAAAAACAAACACTGAGGCATCTCTCAAAATATCTGCTTGTGTTCTGCAGAAAAATGTCTGTCATACAGGTTTGGAATGACATGATGGGAAATAAATGATGACAGAATGCCATCTATCCTTTACGTGTCTGCCGGAAACCATAAAACTGTCAAATCAAATAATAATAGTATGTGACTTTACACTCTGCACACTTGAATAAATTGCCCAAAAAAAAGCACAGATATTTAATATTATCTTGAGGTATGTATGTCGTTTTCTTTATGTTTTCTGACTAAAAGCAACCAAAAAGCCATTTTATAGTGGTTAAGCAAATAATAATAATAATTATAAAAATCAGCAGGGATCCCAGACCAATACAATTGGTTTTTTCCACATATTAGCATTACATTTGTCCACATGTGTTTATGTTGTGGCAGGTATCTGACGGAACAGCCGTATATTGATGGAGGAAGAGTTGGGGTTTTTGGCAAGGTGAGGTTAGTCACGCCACAATCATTGAAGCGATTGTTCACCCAGAAATTAAAATTGTCTTCATTTACTCTCCATCATGTCGTTTCAAACCTGTGTGACTTCCTTTCTTCTACTGAACAAAAAATAAGATATTTTGAAGAATGTTGACTTTCACTGTACGGACAAAAACAAACACTGAGGCATCTCTCAAAATGTCTGCTTGTGTTCTGCAGAAAAATGTCTGTCATACAGATTTGGAATGACATGATGGAAAATAAATGATGACAGAATGCCATCTATCCTTTACGTGTCTGCCGGAAACCATAAAACTGTCAAATCAAATAATAATAGTATGTGACTTTACACTCTGCACACTTGAATAAATTGCCCAAAAAAAAGCACAGATATTTAACCATCAAACCTGTGTGACTTCCTTTCTTCTACTGAACAAAAAATAAGATATTTTGAAGAATGTTGACTTTCACTGTACGGACAAAAACAAACACTGAGGCATCTCTCAAAATGTCTGCTTGTGTTCTGCAGAAAAATGTCTGTCATACAGATTTGGAATGACATGATGGAAAATAAATGATGACAGAATGCCATCTATCCTTTACGTGTCTGCCGGAACGCCCCTACCATACTGTGATGCCCTGTCCTGACGCAATGAGACAACACCAATAAAACCCATTATAAACGAGGAATTTGTTGCATTCAGTGGGGACATAATTACTGATTATAATGACTTACAGTGGCGGCTCGTCGGGGGAGGCAGAGCTTCCCCATAATTTTGAGGTGAAAATGGGAGGAGGTCGATTTAATGTTAATAAAATTCACAATTAATTTCAGTTCATGTCTCAGAATGTGTATATTTTTTTTGTAATTTCACAGTTGTAATACCATAACGTGAAAGCGCCGCTTTTCTATCGCGAATGTGTAGAATCTGCTGATGTAATTACAACCGCTAATGATAGAGAAGGGTAGGGGGAGGCCGGGGGAGAGGTGAGCTCTCCTGCCTCCGTTGGTAAAAAAAAATGAGCCAATCAGCATCGAGTGTTCACTTTCAGCGCTGAGGAGTGTTGAGAAAAGAACCCTCGCAAGGGAGGCTAGCCTCCTTCTGATATCAACCAATCATCAAAGAGACGTAAATTACGTGATGTTAGTTTGAACGTCTGCCGCTGTGCTGATAATGTACCAAGTACTTATGATGAGTAGCCATATTGAATATTTGATTGCCAACAGATTTACCAAGCTTTCATTCAAACAGTATATATACAAATTTAGGGAAAACAGCCTAAGCTGGATATAGGCTACAGCTGTAACGGGACGAACGAGATGCGAGACATGTGGATCCATTCGCAAGCTTTATTTAGGGACATGGTCAAAACAGGCGAGGGTCAGACGATGGCAAACAGATATATTGAGGGCAAGACACAAGAATAGTCCAGTGAACGTGCGTGGGGTCGATCTTCGGTGAACAAAGTCCAAACAGGGTAAGCCAAAGGGTAAATCCAAAACACAGGCGATGATCCAGGCGAGGGATAAATAGTATCCAAACAGGGCGAGATGAAGGGGTAATCCGAAATACACAGGCAATGGTCAGAACAGAGAAAAGAGACAAGACAAGACTTAGCTAAGACTAGGAAACTTAAAGCAGGCTCCGTAACGTAGCTATTACTGACTAGCGATATGCGCTTACAATACTCGGCATTGAATGGTGGTGTGAGACTGATTTATATAGTATCCTTTAAATATGAAAACGTACTTACAGGCTGTGAGTCAGCATTATTTGTCAGAACACTGGCATTATAGGCTGCTCTCCCAGGAAACAGTCCTTGTCCTCCATAAAATGCGTTGCTCACATCTGAATATTTGGTTTGAACTGTTCTAGAACAGTGTTATAAAAAAACAAATTAACCACTGATTTCTAGTCGTGTCCTCTTTTGGAAGACCAAACAAAGTAGTTTCGCTTTCACAACGAAACACACAGCATCTCCACGACATGGCGGCAGCAACCCTACAGGCGAGAATCAAAGTTACGCTTCTTTCTTTGCGTGAACATTTGGGCGGTGTTATGCAAATCTTCCCACATCGTGACGTAGACATGTGGGGGCGTGTTAGAACGAGCCGTTTTAGGAGGGTGTGGACGAGTCTTAACTTTTATAAAGAATATCTCTTTGGGTTTGAGACTTTATTCTTTGCAACTTTAGGGATCTTATCTATTCACGAACAGCTTGTAACACTCCAAAGAGAAAGTAAAACTTGAAATGGCATCATATGACCCCTTTAAATAAACTGCATCTCTATTAGACAAACCAAGATAAAAAAAAATACCTGTACAGACTATGATTAAAGTTTGACTCTGTTACAGAAATAGAAACGGGCTCTGCAAGATCAAAACCTAGTGTTTTTGTGAAGTGATTTCAGAAGTGTTTTGCAGATGTGTGTGTGTGTGTGTGTACATGTTTTTCTATCCTGGTTGGGACTTAAACCTGAATACACACCAACTTATGGGGACTTGTGTCACCGTGGGGACCTAAATTGGGAAAAAAGCTTATAAATCATACAGAATGAGTTTTATTTATTTATTTAAAAATACAGAAAGTTTTCTGTGAGGGGTAGGTTTAGGTGTAGGGTTGGTGTATAGGGTAAAGAAAACAGAGTTTGTACAGTAGAAAAACCATTATGCCTATGGAGATTCCCCACATAAACCAGACTGTGTGTGTGTGTGTGTGTGTGTGTGTGTGTGTGTGCAGGCGTATGGTGGGTTCCTGAGCTCCATTCTGCTTCTCTCACATGGCTCTGAACTCCGCTGCAGCGTGGCCATGAGTCCAGTGTTTGACTGGCAGCTCTACGGTACACACACATCAGAACACTCATCATGCACACAAACACACACACTCAAACACACACACACACACACACTCTCTCACTCAGTCTCTCACACACACTCATCATGCACACAAACACACACACACTCAAATACACACACTCTCACTCACTCTCTCACACACACTCATCATGCACACAAACACACACACACACACACACACACACACACGTTTGTACAGCTATCTTTGTGGGGATTTGCCATAGCCTTTTATTGTTTTTATACAATAAAAGTTTTTTTTTAAATTTCCAGATAAACATCATTTAGTATTTTTAATAACTTTTCCCCTCATGGGGACCACTGTATGGACAAACAATGTAAAAAATGTCAGGTTTTACTATCTTTGTAGGAACATTTGGTCCTCATAATGGAGGACAAACCTGTAAACACACACACACACATACCCTCACTAGTCTGACCATTGTGTTTCTCTATGCAGCTTCAGCCTTTACAGAGCGATACTTCGGATTCCCTCTACAAAATGATCTCAAATACAAGGTAAGATGTTGTTGCTGTTGTATGATTTGAGACATAAAAATGTGTGATATTTAGATCATTGCCCTGTTCACACCACCAGCGGCACAATCTCATTAATTTTAACGAAAGCTGGTGATGACTGTCGGGGCACAATGTGGACGTCCAGGAACACAACAAAGACGAGAAGAGTTTAACTTTAGCTAAATGAGCAGCGACGGTCAGTGAAGCGCATGTGATCGGCTCCTGTCAGATACTGTAATGGAGTGATGGAGGAGAAATCGGACGTACTCTACTCGCCCTGTGAATTCTGACTGCAGCATTCATCACAGAGAGATTACAAGATGGCAAAGAGCATGCATTGTTTCTTCTTTATATTTGATATTATGCATTTTATGAACTGATTTAATTTATATTAGGGATGCGAGACGCTTCACATTTATAAGCAATTAATCAGAGTTTTATGTGATTAATCATGATTAATATTAAACTCTTAAATATACTTGCAAACTGTGTCCCCCCCAAAAATGTAGAATCAACACAAATGAGATACACTTTAAATAATATCTGTTTAACAGCTTATTAATAACATATTATCAAGGCCAGTATTGATACTGATAAGCCAGCTGAAGTTTTTTTTAGAGTAAGAAAAAAAATTATAGTCATTTAACATTATATTTGACAGTTAGATTTTTTAACATTTAATAGGCTTAAACTGCAAATGATAAAACTGCTTTTGTTTATTAACAATTACAGCGCATGATCAGTCTGGTAATAACTTTTAATTTAAATAAATATATACAATATAATGTAATAACTAATTTCTCTGTTTCTATAATTTCTCTATACACTTTCACTTTTTTTCACATTAGATGTTTAATTTGTTTTGCGTCATGAAAACTGTCCTGAATGGCATCAGTGAATGTTGTGGTGTCGTGTGAACACCTGCTGGAGGCTCAGATCTCCGCTGACATGTGTCTCTGATGGCCGTCGTCACACCCTTACTGTGTGTGTGTGTGTGTCTGTGTCTGTGAGAGTGTGTGTGTGTGTGTGTGTGTGTCAAGTCAAGTCAAGTCAAGTTTATTTGTACAGCGCTTTTCACGATACAAATCATTGCAAAGCAACACCGCATTACAATAGTCCAGTCTAGAGGTCATGAATGCATGAACTAGCTTTTCTGCATCAGAAACAGGTAATATGTTTCGTAACATAGCAATGTTTCTAAGATGGAAGAATAGAGTAAAACAATGGTAATGTGTGTGAATAGAGTATTAGTAATGTAAGCGAGATTAGCGGCAACCACGCTGGCAATGCTAGCGGGCTATTTGCTAACGTGAACTACAGGTCACAGGTGAGACCTTCACACCCACATGCACCTGCACGCCTCACGCTCGACCTTTGACCCTCTGACCTCTGGTCTCTGTGCAGATCTTCCCCGATGAGGGTCATGATGTCATCAGCAGACGCTACACGCTGCACTCACTCGTCTCCTTCTACAGAGAGTGTTTTGCTGACAATCTACCTGTTCCCATGGAAACCAGTGATGACGACTAACATCATTTATGCCGATCTGACCTGAACACAGAGACAGAGAGATCGTTGAGTCTGAGGACACGCTCCAAATACTCATTTGATTTGTTATTTGTATTTTTCATCATTTGTCCACACTAGCATTCCATCTGTATTTAGCAGCAGCGTGACTGATGTCATTAAAACCATCAAGTATTATGGACTGAACTGATCTACAGATTAGGTTCAGGTAATTATAACAATCTTACCAGTCTGAGCTTCCACTGAATCACGAGTCCTCTGGTTTTCTGAGCTCTTTCTTATCCTCTTTTATCAGCCATCCTATGAGCTCCAAACGAGGAAGACTGTAAACATCAGCGAGGCATTCTGTCAGATTATGCTGATTTCTTATTTCATCTGCGTTCAGGAGAATTCACTCAAACTCTCAGCCCGACAGTTTGCTGTTTGTTAGCATGAGAAACTCTTCTACTACTGCAATCCGTCACAATATAAGCTATTATATATATAAATGTTATTATTGGGGAAAACTGCTGTGAAAAGCATTCATTTTCTGTCTTTTTTTCCCCTTCAAATTATAGCCTTAAAATCTGCACTTTTATGACCTGAACAAATAAAATAAATACTACAACAAACAAAAACATATCCACAGGTGTATATAGCAATATATCATTAATACAGAATCGATTCAACTAGTAAAACTAACAACCTGTTTTTGTTTTTAGAAAAATTTGGGTAATACATTTTACAGTTAAAGAGCTACACGGTTAGTCTGCATAAACAGAAATTAAATAAAACTCTCACTCGAGTACGTTGTGTCAAGACTTTAAAAAGTAATGTTTTTTTCTGTCACTGTATATGTTCACGTATATCCAGTGTGGGCACCAGCATATATTATTTAACTGAATATTAAGAATTTGTCAATTTAACTTTAACTGCTAAAATCAAGGGTAACACTTTATTTTGATGGTCCCTTTTGAGCATTCTGTTGACAATAAGTAAATTAGCACCTATGTAGCGTCTGGACCAATCAAACACACAATATATATTTTGTTAGCTATATTTAACAAATACTCTGTAACACCCCTCAGTTAACAAGCCATATGAGGACCTATGGACCCTTCCCCCGAAATGCGTAACACCCCAGGAAAGCCGAATAGGCCCCTGGTCCCCATGGCAACTAATGCTGATACCACTGGTTTTATGACCCAGAGGAATGTGAGCAGGGAAAATCACTGCCTTTTCCATAGGAAGAGACACAGTGCACAGTAGAAATGGACTCTTCCCTAATTAATCCATAGGAAAACTTTTCTTTGAATGAACACACATATCCTTCAGGTCACTGTGTATGTTGTCTTTGAGATTTTATACTGTTTTATGCAGGCTTATGATGGAACCACTCATTCCTGTCATCATACCTATATGTAATCCTACCATGTTTAGTATCTATGAATTCGCCTTCTGATGATCTAAACGAGCGTGTATATTATATGTTGGTACATAGGCAATATATTAGTGTCCTGAGAATCTTTAGTAATTTCGATTCAAGTTCCATTTGCAAATTACCATGCCCTCACACAAAGGGTCGTAAAACCCTCCAGCAATTGCCACCTCCCGCTTGGAATTTCAGCCTTTCTCATTGGACAAGCCCATCTTGAGAGGCGTGAATCTTCTCAGACCTCTCTATCCCCGTCACTCCTGGTTTCACTTCCTGTTGATGCTATCACCTCCTCTTTGGATTCAGTTCGGTGGGTCCCTCACCACATACTTTGGTTTTACTTGTGTTATTGTTTATTTTTATTTCGACTTTAGTCTACCTATCTTTGATTTTATTGCATTTATTTACATTTGTAATACACATAATTACTGTGTACAGTAAGAAAGTTATTTCCCTTAACCAGGAAATTAACGTTCTTAGAATTGACAGACAGTTGACCCTGAGAGGTCAAGTAAATATCTACAGCGGATCTAAATATTTATAATTAATTATAACTAGTTATGATTAATTATTCATATTTCCCATGAGCTGATTCGCTACACCTACATGTCAACTAACTCACATTAAAGTATTAGTAGACTGTCTGCTTAATATCTGTTAACTCTTTATTGTTATGGTCTCCCAACAGACACTCTACTGACTATACATTTCAACTTCTTCTAACCCTAACCCTACCAGTCTACTAATACTCTACTAACACTCTAATGAGAGCTAGTAGATATGTAAGAGAAATATTACTTACAGTCAACAGAATGTGTTAAAGGGACCATCAAAATAAAGTGAAACCAAATCAAGTGTTTCAAACTTCAAATACAGAAACACACAGTCAAATACAGAATCAGCCGACGTTTCTGATCGGCTACAAGCTCAACACAGTTATATCACATACATATATTTGACACTTCATTAGTAAGTGTCACAGGTTCGGTAGGTCACAGGTCTGTCAAACACCGAGAGGCTCCTGTCTCTCAGAATCCATTAGACAGAACACACACATACATGTGCTGGTCTTCACGTTTAATGCTGCTAACATCAGCCAAAAAATATATGATCATTAGACAGAACAAAACTCAACCTGAAAACCCTTTCTACAAAATATTACTGCTATATGTGTGGACATTCAATAAAGTATGCAGTCAGTCTTATAGTCACAAAGAGTTTTGTCACTTTCTGCAGAGATGACTTTTTCAGACACTACAGGTGAATGGGGTCAAACACGAACAGATATAACATTTCCCCCATTAATCACAGTACAAGTTTTATGAAATTCTGCTCAAATAAGCATATGAGACATATTTCTCATTAAATATGCACTAATTTGCATACATTTCCAGAACATAATTCTGAAGACTGGATAAAGCCAGGTTTAAATTCTTGTTTGATTTTGTTGACAGAGTTAAAGGTTTTTACAGAGGATTTTGGATTTCTCTTTTTTTTCTCTTTTAATCAGGAAAAAAAATACATTTTCATCATATTTTTAGGAATAAAATGTTACATAAATCAGATTAATATTATGAAACCTTAAGAAAAATAAATGGAAAGTTTGTTACTGTATTACTGTGATGTGAGAGCTTGTCACTACAAAACACTCTGAGTGATAGTTTTTGGGTTGCTTTTTTGTGTATTCTTATGCGGTCACATTCTGTTGATAGATAAAAAATGTAATGATTTCCACTAAACTGAAGTTACAATGCATTCCCACATGTGAACTAAATACTTACAGAAACTCCGGTCAGGAATAATGGTTGGATTATCAGTGAGCTCATGTTTCCCCGACAGACTTCAATCCATCAGATAAACATAAATGATGAACTCCACAATTATTAAGCAATGAATCAACAATGAACTGACTTTAACTGAAAAACTGACTGTTTACTATTGTTCTCTTTTTAGAGCTGCTTTACAGCAGAATTGATTTTTGTTTGCATTATTGACATGTTTTTCCAGTTTAACACTGTGAAACTGCTTTGACACAAGCTGTATTGTAGTAAGCGCTATAGAAATAAAGGTGACTGGACTTGATATACATGACAACAAAGCATTTTAAAATGATTTTTGTTTGCATTATGTGTATAACAGAGTTCATAGTGAATCATTTTCAGCACCAAACCCATGTAAATGTGTCCTGTAAATGTTCTTACTGCCACTGGCTGGAAATTCAGCAATCCTGTCATGATATGAACTACTTGACATGCCAAATTAAGCATTTTAGTGGCTCGGTATTCATTCATGTTTTCAGGGCTGTTGGGGAACCACGAACGAGTTACAGGGAAGTGTTTTTTGATATGTGCTTATGAGCTTGAGAAAGGTCACTAAGAAAGAAGGTCAGACAGTTTTAGAGCAGCACCAGGGTGGGTAAATAACGAATGAACTGCCATTTTCAGTTATGTTCAATAGCACATCTTTACCTGTAGCGCAGCAGTTAATGGAGACACCTGACGCTTGTATGACAGGGCTCCTGATCCAACAATCCTGTCAACTATAATGATAAACATCCAAAACACTTCAAATCAAAGAGTGTCTCAACTGACAGACCAATAACTGAGCTGAAGTATGTGGCATTCATTAACTCCACGCCATTCATGAACGTTTTCTCATAATTGTGCTGTTGACGTGACTGTGCCGTTCTGATGTTTGCGGTCCTTCCTGCTGACGGTGTGACCGCATGCGATCAGATGAAGCACAGGGACTCTGATGGTAAAATATAGCACATCAAAATGAAATTGTGTTGTTTTTGGACTAGTTGTTTATTTATAGACATGACTGTCATAATTAGAGCCCAACCACCAGCATCAGTAAAACTAAACGGTCAGCGATACAAATAAACTGATCCAAAACAGTCTGTGAGCGGATCTGCTGGATGAATGTCCAAAAATACATCTGTACGCCCTCTTCTGTCCTAAATACAGCAGCACCATCCCAGAATGCACTGCACACACACACACAGTGAGCGTCAGGCACGTGTGCTGTCGAGACCTTGCTCTCTTCACACAGATCCTCCAGCTTTCCATGGATGGAATTACGCTTCTTCCCAGCGAGTGGAGAAATGCAATCAAACGCAGCTCCTCTGAAGGGCGACAACATACCGACAGACAGAAAGTGGCAAAAGAAGTGAAGCAAAGCAAAAGGACCATGCAATGGCTGACTGGAGCAGCTCCACCTGACAGTCTGTGCTGTGATTGGCCAATGCATCAGCCAATCAGAAATCTTAGTGATTTATGATATGTGAAATATTCCAATCCATTTCCAGCGATAATGATCCATATGCCAGAAAATCTCTCTCTCACGCACGCACACACACACACACACACACACACACACACACACACGGCTCTAATGCTACATTCATCCTAACGGTTACACACATGCATATATACATGTTCACACACACACACACACTCTCACTCACTCCTGGCTCTCTCTGTTTATCTGAGTGTTCTGCTCTGGATGTTTGTCCAGTGTGTTTCATTGTCCCAATGTGTGTGTGTGTGTGTATGTGTGTGTGTGTCAGTGTCTGCACGTGTTTGTGTGATGTGTCTCATCTTCACTCTACTCTTCCTCTTCCTCCTCCTCCTCACTGATGGAAAGCACTTCCTCCTGCAGGCAGGATCTGAAGTAGCTGCTCAGTGTTGAAGCCATGTGTCGGTCACTGCTCTTGGAGAGGAAATGACCCTCGTCTGGATAAATCTGAAAAACAACCATCCAGAAAATGATCAGACACTAGACTACAGTCAAGCATCAATAAACAAAGAGTGTCTGCTGCTGAAAAACACAACACCAGTGACGCTGTGCGTGGACAGTCAAGTCTATCTGCAGTGTTCACATGTTCAGTACCTGCAGTGTGTAATTCACTCCCACCTTCACCAGGTTCTTAATGAGCTCGGCCGTGTGCTGGAAATGAACATTTGCTGCAGGAAATACCAGCAGAATTAGGATTTTTAAAAACTGGCTCAATGAGTAAAAAAAGAGCACAAAGAGTAATGCAATCAAATGATCCGCTAACCCATCTAATAACACCTCAAGTATTGAAAAATAGTTACAAGACAAACAAGCAAGAATGCAAATATTCCACACACACACACACACACACACACACACACACATACACTCACTCACTCAGGTCTCACTGACCGTCTGCAGTGGCGTGCAGCAGCATGAGCGTCTGGTCTCTGAAACCCTGTGGATTCTGCAGCACACTGGAGAACTAGAGACACACAGTCTGTCACTAACATCTCAAACACATTCCAGCAGAGTCTGAGTCCATAACAACTAACCAGCACTAACCTGATATCTGTTGTCATCCTGAAGAGGGAAACCCAAATAGCGTTCAGAGAAGGCCGAGGCTGAGAGAGAGAGATCAGATTCACTCTCAGAACCACCAAATCACGGGTCTGAAACTACACATCAGTGTGAACCCTTACTCAATCACAATCACATCAGTAACTTACCATACAAATTCCAGTCCGTCACAGGCGACATAGCTCCTGCGCATTTAAACAAGCTCTCAGTGGATTTAATCAGCAGAAGTGAGATATATCCTCCATAACCCTGCAGAAAGACGCAAACACACAGGTTTATATGTCCGATGAATGTGGACTGTGAAGGTTTTCATCAGTTTTTCTTCCATTACAGCAGCCACGTGTGAGATTGAGTCTTACCCGACCAAACACACCGATCCTGGTTCTATCAATGTATGGCAATTTCAGCAGGTACCTGGAACAAAAGCACAACTCTGTTAGCATGTTTCACAACCGTGTGTGTGTAGATAACCCAAACAGAGCATGAGAGTAAGTAAATGAGGACATAAACGTCATTTTTTTTGAGCAACTGATAGAAGGAAAAAAGCAGGTAAACGTCCTTACTCAACAGCAGCCAGCTGATCCTGCAGTTCCACGGATCCCAGACGCCTGTGCACTTCCTGTAACACCTTCTGACCCTGGAAGCCACTTCCCCTGCCGTCCAGACGAGCTACGATGACATTGTCTGAACTGACCAGCACTGAGTCCCAGTCCAGTGAGTAACGGTCATTCACCTGCTGACCACCGGGGGCGGTATCACTGATAAGCACAGAGAAAATACAGAGAAAATACTGATTAAACAGTCCAGTCCAGGACTGCTCATGCACCTGCTGACCAGCGGGGGCAGCATCACTGACACAGATAAAAAACACATCAGTTTATCGTCACTTCCCTTTTGAGGGAGCTTCGAACTGCGTTCTCTAGGGGTCGCTATGGGGAACGCCTTCAGCATGACCGGTGTCTGAAGCATACATCTAAAAACGACAATAACATTGGCAGGCGACAACATATGACGTCATTACCCTGTGCGATCACAGTATAAAAAGGCGCTGGGATAACAAGTCATCCTCTTCTTCGTCTTCACTGACCGTTTGTTTATGTTAGTGTTAAACTAAGCACGACAGGAGTGCATGTTCTCTCGCCAGAGGCTTTGCTCTGATACCTGCAGCTTCACACGGCTCGCGTGTGAATCATGAGTTTTGATTTGAATCATGAGACTCAATTCAGGTTGAGTTTTGTTCTGTCTAATGATCATATATTTTTTGGCTGATGTTAGCAGCATTAAACGTGAAGACCAGCACATGTATGTGTGTGTTCTGTCTAATGGATTCTGAGAGACAGGAGCCTCTCGGTGTTTGACAGACCTGTGACCTACCGAACCTGTGACACTTACTAATGTAGTGTCAAATATATGTATGTAATATGACTGTGTTGAGCTTGTAGTCGATCAGAAACGTCGACTGATTCTGCAGTATGTGTGTGGTGAAGAGCATGTGCATTCAGCTCTTGAGGGAGCTGGATGCGCTCTGCATTCGTTGCTTATTTCTTGTGAGGGATAAGCATGAATTGAATGCGCTCATCTCACGAGGAGACGGCTTATGCTCATCGTGATGCATTTGCGGGACTACTGAGGGGGAGGTGAGTACTTCACCATTTACCCGAGTTTGTAGATAGCGTTTGCATGAGTGCGTTTGCCTCTCGCGGTAATAGCGACGCATTTGCGGCAGCGGTTTCCATTCTCGCTTGATTTCCGATGTAATCTAGTGTTTGAGTGGAGCGTGTTTAGCTCGCATGGGAGTTGAATGCATGCTGTGCGTTGCGGTCGCGGTGACAACATGGAAAGGACCTGATGGGAAATTTCTCCCTATCAGTAACTTCCTTTTGTTTATATAGGAAGTGTATAGTGTGGATCTGTCTGCAGTTCTTGGAGAGATGATTTATATCATGTTCTTCTCAGATAACCACATTATACTGCACTCCGGCTTGAAGTTAACCAAAAAATTAAAAATCCTCCTGCCCTGCATATGATGAGCTGCTTGAGGTTATGGATCGCGCCATGGCGAGGCTTGACTTGCCGTGGAAGCGGGCCAAGAAAGTGACGCCTCGAGGCTACCTCGATGAGCATTTTCTTTCTAGCCATAGCCCTCCAGCTCAGATGAGCCTTCCATTCCTTCCCGATCTTCATGTGGAGATCGAGATGGTTTGGAAAAATCCATTCTCGTCCCGCATCCACAGATTCCAACATAATAGTTATGCCAACATCGAGGGGATGCGTGAGAATGGTTATGAAAAGATGCCCCCTGTTGAAGAGACACTGGCCTGCTATCTCTCTATGGGTGAGACATCTTCTCTTAAGGCTCCCTCCCTGCCATCCAAACCCCTTCAGGATACATCTCGTTTGAATGGCAGGGCATACGCGGCAGCAGGTCAGGCTGCAGCCTCGTTGCACACCATGGAGGTGCTTCAGGCTTATTAGGCTGATCTGCTGAGAGACTGGATAAAGGCCAGGGTCTATCCCCTGATGAGGTGGCTGAGTTGCGTCGCACCACGGATCTTGCTCTCCATGCCACTAAGCAGGCCGCCACTGCCATTGGCAGATCCATGGTTACGGAGAGACATCTGTGGGGGTGAGTCTGGTGGATATCGGGTCGAAAGAAAAGGGCTTTCTTCTTGATGCACCGGTTTCCCCTTCTGAGCTTTTCGGCACTTCCGTCGAGACGGTGGTCGTGAAGTTTAATGAGGCCAAGACGCACTCGGCTGCCTTTAAATCCTTCATTCCACGAATGTCCAGGGTTCGGACTTCACCTCCAGCCTATATCCATGAGCCTGAGTCATGCGCGGGAGCCATGGTTGGTGAGTACGATCCATTTTCATCTACTCTACTGCCAGTTCTTGTGTATTCGATGCTAGCCTTTCTCTGCAGCGCTACTTGGACCTGTTCTGTTTTCTGACTTTTAGGTTTGAAAAAAACCCACCTACTAAGTCAGGACCTCCTGCTGTTGACCGATTACAGTGATGATTTCACTCATCAGTTCTGGATCCAAGCTGTTGATAGCCGTCATCTTTGGCTTGGAAACGCAGCCTGGGCTTCTGAGGAAGCCTCCCAGCATCAGGTCCCCAGTATAACGCTGCAACCTCTGAACCTGTGGTTCCTTCTCGTGGGCTAGTACTCTTCTGAGTACATGCTTTGTGACATGCTCCCTATCCTCTGGCCAGGGTGCGCTACTCATTTCTCACCCTGAGGGGTCTCCCGAGGTTTGAGTCGCTCCTTAACCTTCATGCACGCTCTCTGAGCTAGAGCTCCTCTCGCTGAGGCTTTGAGGAGTTTAATGCTCCATAGACGGTCGGGCCTGTGGGTCCTCACTGTCACACTGCCCTTATGGTTGAACCAGTAATCACCCCTCTGCGGAGTGGGCTAGAGTACACTGCGTTCCCTGAGGTAAGAGGGATTTGTGTTTCTGTGGAAACCCCTCTTTTGTGCTTTTGCTCTGAGGAGCAGTAAGCTCTATACGCATGAATGGTCATTGGGTCACGCTATTTCTTCAGATTCTATCGGGTCTGGTTATACAGGACCCACACTCTCTATTGAGATAGAGATCATGTGACTGTGTCCAGCTGCACCAGTGGACTGTCTCTTATTGGTCCCTGCTGGGTTACCCCTTCTAATCTAGCGCCCTGTTCTGGTTGAGCTGAGAAGTGCTCCCCTCTCTGTGAGGGTTAGCTATGAGTCGCTCCTAGTATGTGCTGTAAGGGCCCGCCTCAGCTTGAGAGCCGAGAGTGCTGCTCCCGAAGGACCCCATTTGCAACAAACTAAGTGTTAGGCCCGTCTCTGTCGCCTCCTTGGTCAGTTGCCTTTATGTTGGGACCCTGTTGTTCCCTTAGAAATATGTGATCCCCCTTCTAGCAGGATCCTATTTCTGATGTCCCATTTGCAATCTATCTTCCCCGGACATGGCTGTGCTCCCCTCACTGCGGGAGGGTCCCTTTAAACTCGCCGGTCCTGGGCAGGCTGGTTGAGTCCTCCTCTCGACTCGAGAGTTAGATCCTCTACCCTGGGCTATTGGTTGCTTCGGGTCGAGCTGGGTTCCTCTCTCTCCTCACTAGGGGTTGAACCCTCCGCTCTTGAGCTCCATGGCAGTGACATCAGGTGGTTGGCCCGCTTGCTGCTTCCTGATAAGCTTTCTCTATTCGGGTCAAGCCAGGCAGTGCTCCCCTCACCTCAGAGGGTTGTCTTTGAGCCTGCCGCTCCCGTCTGAGCGTTTGTGGTCTGTGAGCAGATGCTTCGGAATCTGTTCTGTGAGCGTGCCACAGTCACATAGGGCCCCTAGACTGGCTTAATACAGCCTCGGTTACCCCTTAAGCAATGGTGTTTCTAAATCCATGCTATCGTAAGTGCACATGCTAAGCCTCTGTGCACTTTCTAAAATCCACATTGAGGTAAGTGTGCACGCTAAGCATTCTGCGCACTTTCTAAAATCCTGTATGGTAAGGGTTACGCGCTGTTAGCCTCGTTCCCTTTCTCTGAGTTGGCTTAGGCCCCGGATCTCGCCTTGGGCTCCACTCAACTAATGTATCTCTGTTGATACATTTCTGAGCAGGGTGTTGCCTACCAAAGATCTGTCGAGTCAGTTCTTTGAGCAGGCTTATTCAGAACCGGTGGTAGCCCCCCCTGGGTGACAGGCCAGGGTCTGGTGTGGTTTTTAGACACCTGGCCGTATCCCCTTAAAGGAATCTCTTTCTTCTGATTCCAAGCCTTGAGCTCTGCCCTAGGCTTGGACTTTCCAGCCCAGCCACTATCAGGTAAATTGTTTAGGGTATGCAGCTCAGGCCCTTGGCCGGAGGGGATAATGTCACTGACAGCCGTCAAGGTGTCCTAGGGCCAACTCCCATGGCTATGGTAGAGTTGGTACGTAGTGCTCGCTGTGGTTTTCTGGCATGCACTCCCCTCAGCATGGTGGCGTGGGTATACCATTCCCCATAGCGACCCCTAGAGGACGCAGTTCGAAGTTCCCTCGAAAGGGAACGTCTCAGGTTACTTATGTAACCATGGTTCCCTGAGAAGGGAACGAGACACTGCGTCCTCTAGTTTCCTTGCCATGCTTCGGACGCAAGCTTCAGACGAAGAAGCGGATGACGTGTTATACCAGCGCCCTTTTATACTGTGATCACGCAGGGTAATGATGTCATAGGCTGTCGTCGGCCAGTGTTATTGTCGTTTTAAGATGTATGCTTCAGACACGAGTATAAAAGGGCGCTGGTTAAAAGGGCTAAAAGGGTGTCTCGTTCCCTTCTCAGGGAACCATGGTTACATACGTAACCTGAGACGTTTTATGTGCATTCAGCTTTCATGATGTACTTCTGATCTGAAATAACGTACCTCTCCTGGTTCTGGTCAAGTGTGTTTGCAGCGCCTTTGAAATTCAGCCTGAGAAACGTGTAACACCATTTCTACTCACAAAGAGTCGTTAAGTGGACATTTCAATTTAAAAATCCTCCTTATCTGCACATCACAGGGTTTTAGGAGAACAGTGAAGGGAGTCTGTGCTGTTTGAGTGACTACTCAAGACACCCCATGAACCGATGCAGAGATGACAGATCTAATAGCACCAAATGAACAAAACCTCTATCCGTTGTAAGTAGAGCATAGAGAAATTTGTGAAAGTAGTCCACGAACATTTCCAAAAAACATGATATGATGGCAGATTTATTTTTGCTTGCAACTGACTTTTTGTGGTTTAGGGAAAACAGCCAGTCAAAATCGTTGCATCACTGCTGTACAGTTCTGATGATGCAGCAATATCTGTTATTTATTCTAAAAGAGTCTCAGTGTGCCGTTCAGATGATTTAGTGGAGAAAATCAAAGATAGAAATACTGCAGGTGCTCCTGAAAATGTTAAAGAAACGTTCAGTTCAGTTTCTAAATGGCGTGACATGCAGAGAATGAGCAAAGGTCAGGACTCAGCATCCGGATGTGGTGAGGCTGACACACAGTGTTTCAGTGATCTGGATGAAGGACAATGTCTGCTTGAGGGAATCGAGTTCATCCTGACCGTGTCCTTCATTGACTTTTATGTTCAAGCAAAACAGAGCAATTTTGTAATGCTCCAGTCTAGGGCTGCCCCCTAATAGTTGACTAACATTTAGTCGATGAGAAGAGGCTTGGTCGACCAAAATTTTATTGGTTGCTTAGTCGCAGAAAAAAAAATCCACGGTTAGTAGTGAGGTCACGCAGTCCGTGACGGACAGATTGTTAACGGCTGGATTTTGTGGTAATACAGTATATCCAAACGCTCGCCTATCATACATTGACCTCAAATATGGCTTATCATCTGAAATATGTAAGTAGTAGCAACTTTACATGGCCGCTCAATCTAATGTTAACCTAAAGAAATGTACGCTATTCAAGTGTCTGAACAGTAGCGCTCACAGCAGGACAGATGGAGGCGCCGGTGCGCTCACTTGCTCTTAAAATACTTCGTCATTTTTGTCATACAGATAACAGTAATACATCTTTCAAATCTGTAAAGCCTCTACGTTTATGTGTGTGCACTCACTATAACAAAAAAACATTGCGATTTTGTAAAATAATGAAAGCAAACAGGATGTGCTTTCTGCCGTCTCGGTCTCTGTGAACTTGAGCGCGAAACTGTGTATACTTACCTTACAGACATGAAAAATATATCTATAGAGAGTGAAATGTCTACTTTCAAATGAAAAAATTCAAATCTGAAAAAACAAATAGCTTATTCTCAGATTATGTAATCCGTATGAAACTTGCATGCAGGCGCATCCACTACAGTGGAGATGACAAGTCACTGTCGCTGATTTCATCTCTTAAGCCGAAATCACAGAAAATACTAGTTTATCAGTAGGTTATTAAAATGTTAATGCAGTTTAATCTTACTGTTTTTCCCTGACACATTCATCATCATTACTTCTGCCGGTGTGCTGTGGCAAACTTTATGCATTCGCTTGAGCGCTTATTAGGCAATGTAGTCTGTGACGAGAGGGGCGGGGCCGAGAGCCGTGGGAACGGAGCGAGGCCGGTGGAGTAATTGATAATGAGCGACACCTGCACCACTCACCGGTCTCGAGTCTCACGGAGGAGCTCCGGAAGGATAAAAAGGAGGAGTGACGACAGTGAAAGACGAGAGAGGACCAGGCCTGGACTTTATTTTTTCTTTTTTTTTTTTTTTTTTTACGCTCAAAGAAAACTTTAATAATAAAATAAACACAAACTAGCGCGACAGCCCCTCACGGATGACTGTCGTGCACAAACAGAACCCAAAACACAAAATAAAGTCCAGGCCTGGTCCTCTCTCGTCTTTCACTGTCGTCACTCCTCCTTTTTATCCTTCCGGAGCTCCTCCGTGAGACTCGAGACCGGTGAGTGGTGCAGGTGTCGCTCATTATCAATTACTCCACCGGCCTCGCTCCATTCCCATGGCTCTCGGCCCCGCCCCTCTCGTCACATAGGCAATTAAAGGCTACATGCCTTTTAAATTGATTAATAAATGTGCGATTAGTCGACCAATGCTTAAAATTAATGACTACTAGTCGACGAGAAAAATCTTTAGTCGAGGGCAGCCCTAGTCCAGTCATATGGTGTATTTCTGTCAGGCCTCCACACAGAATATGATAAACCTGAAAACCAGCAACATATTAATGTGATCCTCAGAGCGCAAATTAACGCTTTGAACTACAAACTGCCTTCATCTTCAACAGACCTCCACCCCACACACACACAAACACAGATCTTCTTACATCATCAGCAGAAGGGCGTAAGTGCGGGACTCAGAGAAATCGGGTGGATAGGCGACCTTCAGCGGCAATTCTGCAAAAACACATGAAGAATAGACCGAAGTTCTATCAAATATCTTCAAAGGCATTAAAGTATGTTTCACTACAGGAGATCCAGCACTTCCAATGCTTCACACAGTCTGCCGAAGCTGCTGAAATATGTTTATCAGCTGAATGGAGCAGTACGTTACCGAAGTGGTCGGTCTGGATGCTTCTGTACTCCAGCAGCTGGATTCGTTTGTATCTGAGAGCAGCTTTGAGCACAGAGTTATTCTCCAGGATGTAATAATCTGACGAGAGATCAACAGCACAAGGCGTAATTCAACACTGAATTTTTAACGTAGGACATGGTGGACAGATGTATAGAAGGATAAATGAAAATAATAAATACTCACTGGCAGTGTTCAGAGAGTGTATCATCACTGTCGGCGCTCCTGGACCTGCAGGAAAACCAAACACTTTAACCACAACCTGTGCTAGTTTGGACAGCGGGGTGAAAGGTCACTCATCAGGACTGCGGACTGTCATGTGGGAGTAAATAATAATTGGTCTTCATACCTTTGCAGTGCAGTAGGACGTGTTGATTAGTGGGGCTAAAAATAGCACTGAAGAATGTGCAGTGAGCTTTATTCAGCTCACAGGTCAGACATCGCCATGGAAACAAGCCTACTGTGGACACACTGCACACAGAACGGACCAATCAGAGGCCCGGCTTCCTGTCAAACTTATCTGAACTCACATTACTATTACACACGACCGTCGTCAGAGGGACGCTCATTACAGTTTTTCTCGATTGCTAACACACTATAACTGATTCATTTGGCCCAATTTTCCAAACCATTCAAACAGTTCTCGAAACAAAGACATGTTTCTCAAAACTTTTAACACATTTCACCTGTTTGCAGCATAATTTTGCACAGGTTTAACCATGTTCTCATTTAGAAAACACAAACACACAATATAACTACCTCAAGAATCACAAAATGAACACAAACAGCACACATTTATCCATGTGTGAACATTCAGTAGAAAAACTGATGACACACAGGTCAGAATCTCAGGATGATATGAACAAGAGCACAGCTGATTATGAGTATGAATCCTGATAGTGGGAGACAAAGAGGAAGAGGAGGGTAAAATAAAAACAAAGGGAATGGGGTCAAAGGTCATTAGTTCCTGATGAAATACAAAGCATTTTGACTGAAGTGTGTCATTTTGCAAACAATCTAGGAATTATGCAAATTGAGTGTGGTGTTTGGATAATTGTGCTTATATTGTGAAAAAAAGAACCCGGTTTTCAAAATTGCGTGTAAACAATTGAAAAAAACTGTAAACAATACACATAAAATATAATTACAGTACATAGCAGCAGTGCTTCAGATGAGAGAACTTTCATAATTCTATGTACAGTAAATACTGTAGCACATGTTGTACAGTACACCCTCAAACTCATTACTGTTGGACTGATTTGTAGACAAGTATGTACTGTATTTGTGCAAAACTGAGAGATGGCTGTCTAAGGGAGG
>NW_015549661.1:329658-335074 GCF_001515605.1 Sinocyclocheilus anshuiensis | reverse complement strand
CAGACGATGCCACGATTATAAATGAGAGTGACTCCTGGTTAACGTATTAAAAGGGGTCGTGTTTAGTCACTATCTAGTGTAGTATTTTTTGACAATATTCACTCATCATGACAAAATAGGGCATTCTAAGTCAATATACTGCAGTATTTCCTCTCTCAATCAGTAGAAAATATTGTTAACACCCGGTCATGCATGAAAAAAAAATACCGTCATGTACCGTGAAACCGGTATAATTTTTAAAAATACCGTGATATAAATTTTTGGTCATACCGCCCAGCACTACTACAGCTCATCTACAGGGTTTCAATACTACTTACACAATACACTTTTGTGTATTATATAATTACAGTACATAGTAGCAGTACTTCAGATGAGAGAACTTTCATTATTCTATGTACAGTAAATACTGTAGCACATGTTGTACAGTACACCCTCAAACTCATTACTGTTGGACTGATTTGTAGACAAGTATGTACTGTATTTGTGCAAAACTGAGAGACGGCTGTCTAGGGGAGGTAGAGAAGTCTTTTGTCAGAAGACTAAGAAACTGCTATAACAAATAAGGATAATACCAATACTGTGATGCAGTTTGGCAGAGGATGCTGAATGAATGAATTAATTAATTTATTTATTTATTTAATTACAGTAACTGACAGTATATTCCAATGTGTGTTTACTGTATCTGCACACCTCTATTTATGTTGTATACTGTAACAGTCATTGATAGCAAAAAGATTCCTGTTTCCCAAAAGGAGGTTTTTGGAACAGTGTTTTGAATTGATCTCACTAGTGTTATCTAGACAGTGAAGTAGTCTGTGTATTTGACAGGTTTGTGTATCATCTGAGGCCAAAGTTTGAGTCTGACAAAACAGAACATGTTTTTGACTAAACTATTTGATTTTGACCTGGAAGTTTGAAGTTTGCACAAGTTGGTCTGTAGTTTTGAGATTGTGTTTATAGTTGTGAGAAAATGGTGAATTGTTTCATGAATTGTGTTAACAATCAAGAAAAACTGTAATTCAGTACACAGTGTTGATGTATTTCATGAATAATTTTACTCTGAGGAGCGCATTTGATGAACGTTTCTGGAGGAAAGGACACAAACAGACATGAATCTCACCTGAAGAGCTGCCGGCGGGTCGAGGAGCCCTCAGTGCTCAGGAAATATCTGCATTAGAACAGACTAAGATTTATAGTGGTTTCAAAACACTGTGATCACATGTAATACAGTTAGATCACATTTGCTGATCACTTCATTATTTGATGGAAACGTGTGTTATGCTGTAGAGAGGCCTGGTGTGTATATCGTGACACATTGGGGTTCAGGTTGATGTTTTACTCACATGCTCTGGCTGTTCTCATCGTAAGCCAGAATCTGCGTCACCTCCCAGTTACCTGATGTAAGATGTCGCACCTCGTTCTGATCCACACGTGCCTACATAAACACATGAGGATAACAACACGCTCTTGATCATGTACACAGATTCAAATGCATCCGCATCGCTCTGTCCTGCCATATCTGTACCTGAGAGGTGAACATGGCGACGTGGTGGAAGTCTCCTCGTCCTCCCTGCTTTACCGGGACCGTCAAGAAGAAGCGGCTGCCGTCTCGTGAGAAGAACGGCTCTTGATTCTAGAGAACCAGCCAGAGATGCATTAAACTCATGTGACTGAAGATCATGATGCAAACATCTAGTGGAGATTCACCTGTTTTGAGAGCCAAACTTCTGATGTTTCCTCATGCCTCTGAAAAGAAACATCACCATCATCATCATCATGACAATGACATAGACAAATTCAGCTATAAAACACATTATCATCTCTGCTCTGTGCTCAGTGTGTGTGTGTGTGTGTGTGTGTGTGTGTATGTGTGTCAGTGTGTGTGAGTGACTGAGTGTGTGTCAGTGTGTGTGAGTGACTGAGTGTGTGTGTGTGTGTGTGTGTGACTGAGTGTGTGTCAGTGTGTGTGAGTGACTGAGTGTGTGTCAGTGTGTGTGAGTGACTGAGTGTGTGTCAGAATGAGTGAGTGTGAGTGTGTGTGTGTGTGTGTGTGTGTGTGTGTGTGTGTGTGTGTGATGCATGTACCTTGATGCAGGCTCCAGTGGTGGAGTCGCAGACGGTCAGAATAGAGACGTTCTGTGCTCGGTTTAACCAGCGCACTGCTGTCTTGGTCTTACTGATCCACTTCACCATCACCACATAGTGCTCCCTACAGACACAGAGAGCATCATAGCATCGCCTGAGTCTCCACCACAGACCCAAACACACAAACTCCATACCTGAGCTTGAGTTCATCTGGTGGTGTGAGTTCAAGAGTGTGTGTCGGTCCGTACAGATTGACTACAAACAGTTTCACCATGGGATTGGGCTTCCCAGCCTGCAAACACAACATGCGTGAACACTTACAGTTATAAAAACATGAACTACACAAATAACTCGATCTTTTCACTAAGGACAGATGACAAAAGGAAAGTGACTTTTCCTTCAACATACCGCCGCCCTAAAATGTCTCTAAACAATTGAGTCACACTTCAAAATGTCAGAATGTCATTCAATTAGGTAACAAGAAATCAAAGCGAGTGTCTGTATCGATCCCATCATGCATGGGTCTCAGTGGACTCCGTAACGCCGCTGTACCCGGAATCACTGCACAATTAATCTAGTTAACTATGGGTCATTCTAAACCCCCGTAAAAGGAATCCAAAATGGAATTTTGTTTCATGTTTGAATGTTGCTCATACCCGGGTTAACAATTAATGGTGTTATTCATAAACTGACGCTTCACACTGTACCTTCCTAAAAGCTGGGTTAATGATCTTATTTGCAGTAACTGGACAAACGCGGCATTCGACCCGTTTACTTACAGACTCTAGCTTCGCACATCCTCATATTATATATTGTACTATACTATACTATTAAGTTCTTCCTGCATGAACTTTTTGGACTATAAAGGGAAGAATGAAATGGTCTCTTCTTCACTTCAGTTCACATTTTTTCCATCACCATTTGTCAGTTTTCCCCTCAAGCATTGAAACTATTGTTTATGCCACACATTGACATGCCTGTGAATGAGGCGTGTGATTGGGTGTCTGTAGCTTTGAGACGTAATATCTTAACTGTATTATTTTTTCACACTGTACATGTTGAATACTACAAAAAAAACTGCTCTGGGTTAAAAGCAGGCTTTAGAAAGGCAACCCAGAATTTCCCTGTTATTTCCCCCTTTTAAAACTTCATGCTCATTTTACATCAAATAATGACGCATGTGTCTTCAATTGTCCCACCTCACCATGTGATACACCATATGGACAAAAGTATTGGGACGTCTGACTTTAATGACATCTCATTCTAAATACATCATTAATATGGAGTTGGTCCCCGTTAACAGCTAACAGCTTCCACTCTTCTGGGAAGGCTTTCCACAAGATTTTGGAGTGCTTCTGTGGGAATTTTTGCCCATTCATCCAATAGAGCATTTCTGAGGTCAGGCACTGATGTTGAGAAGCCTGGCTCACAATCTCCTTTTCAGTTCATCCCAAAGGTGTTGGATGGGGTTGAGGTCAGGGCTCTGTGTTCTTCCACACCAAACTCCTCCAGCCATGTCTTTATGGTCCTTGCTTTGTGCACTGGGTCACAGTCATGCTGGAATAAAAAACGCCCTTCCTCAAACTGTTCCCACAAAGTTTTAAACACAGCATTGTCCAAAACGTCTCGGTATGCTGAAGCACTCAGATTTCCCTTCACTGGAAGTAAGGAGCCTAGCCTAACCCCTGAAAACAGCCCCATAGCATTATCCCTCCTCCAGCAAACTTTACAGTTGGCACAATGCAGTCAGACAAGCAACGTTCTCCAAACTCAGACTAGTGGTCGACCGATATATCGCCAAGACTGATATTTGGCATTTTTCAAATATCGGCATCGGCCTATATGTTTTTCTGTTTGGCCGATGTGTTCGAGGCAGGACTTTTATTTTGACACACAGAGCTCACATCCTCCCTCTTGATTGTTTGCTGTTGCCATTTAACAGTTCTGTCTAATATGGATAGAAGTCCATCTAATAATCAGATAGAACTGTTAATATCGGCATTGGCCGATAAGTTTTTCTGTTTGGCCGATGTGTTCGCTGCGGCAGCGCCTGAGCACAGTGCTCACATTCTCCCTCTTGTTCGCTGTCATCATTCAGTTCTGTCTAATACGGATAGAAGTCCATCTAATAATCAGATAGAACTGTTAAACAAAGGAATTAAAAGAAGTATTAAAGTAGAAGTATACAAAAAAGTATTAAAACGATTGCTTTTAAATCAATAGTAATAGAAAGGCAAGCATTATAATGCTTCCTCGTTTACCGTCAGCATTCAGCAAATACGCATTTATATAATTTAAACAAATCTTTGAATGTCTAATAAACATTGAATTAGTGCTGGGCAACGATTAAAAATTTTCATCACGATTAATCTAACGATTTTCTGCGATTAATCACATTGTTATGCACAAAATTCAATAATGAATTCAAAAGTAGTGTATTGTGCACTTTTTTCATTTAAAAGTACTGCTATATGAACAAAAGTGCAATAACATTTGGTTTGCAAACACTTTAAACAAATAAGGTGCTTTTTTACAGCAGTATTCATTTACATAGTAGCAGTTAAAATATTTCTTGAAAATCTCAACGTATAACATTAATTTAATCAAATTACCAGGGCATTAACTACACACTGTGTGTGTGTGTATATACTGTATATATATATATATATATATATATATATATATACAGTATATATTAGTTCTGGGCAATGATTCAAGTTTTTAATTGCCATTAATCGCATTGTTATGCACAAAATTCAATAATGAATTCAAAAATGCTTTATTGCTGCTGTATGAACAAATTTACTGCTGTAAATATTACTGCTGTATGAACAAAAGTGCAATAACATTTGGTTTGCAAACACTTTAAACAAATAAGGTGTTTTTTTACAGCAGTATTCCTTTTACATAGTAGCAGTTAAAATATTTATTAAATATAAAACCAAAGCTATTTGCCACTGCCAGGGCATTAACGTTTTTATAGAAAATATTTTATAGTTTGTTATAGAAAAACAAGCTATGCTCAGAGTCCAGAGCCTCGATCATAACAGGCACCTTCCGTGTAGAGACCTGGACTCCCGCGGGACCCAACACAGCAGAGTGCAGCGCAGGACAACACTGATGGGAGTGCGGGTGCGGGCGGGTAGAGACTCGTGTGTGTGGGATGCGGGAGAATAAGGATGTACTCACACTAGGCAATCTTAACCGTGCGCCCGAGCCCGTTTGACCCCCAAAGCTCGGTTCGTTTGACTAGTCTGATCGCTCCGTGCCACGCTCGGGCTTGGTTCGTTTAGCCGGCCCTGGCTCGGTTGGAAGAGGTGGGGCAGAGGGC
>NW_015549661.1:326924-327188 GCF_001515605.1 Sinocyclocheilus anshuiensis | reverse complement strand
TTACCGTCAGTACCGTCAGCATTCAGCAAATACGCATTTATATAATTTAAACAAATCTTTGAATGTCTAAAATTAGTGCTATGACTAATGAACATTTAATTTCACAAACCTTGCAGACTTAGTCGAATCTAGTTGAAATCTTGTGAAGTGTGCATGTGACCTGCATGATTGCGTGTTCTGTGACGGTTGGTCCTATGGTCCGTGCGAATTGAATACGGACAGGAGGAGAGTTCAGCTTCACTGGAGACGCGCGATCGACAAACT
>NW_015549661.1:326148-326880 GCF_001515605.1 Sinocyclocheilus anshuiensis | reverse complement strand
TTACATAGTACATAGTAGCAGTTAAAATATTTCTTGAAAATCTCAACGTATAACATTAATTTAATCAAGGGCATTAACCCTCGATCATAACAGGCACCTTCCGTGTAGAGACCTGGACTCCCGCGGGACCCAACACAGCAGAGTGCAGCGCAGGACAACACTGATGGGAGTGCGGGTGCGGGCGGGTAGAGACTCGTGTGTGTGGGATGCGGGAGAATAAGGGTGTGCTCACACTAGACAATCTTAACCGTGCCTGAGCGCGTCTGACCCCCAAAGCCCGGTTCATTTGACTAGTGTGATCGCTCCGTGCTGCACTCAGGCGCGGTTCGTTTAGCCGTCCCTGGCTCGGTAGGAAGAGGTGGGCCAGAGCGTGGTTCAGTTATATATAGATCAGTGAGTGTGAGCGCTTAACCGAACTTCTGATACATGCAGCATGATTGTGTGAACATTTCTGAGTGGCAAGAGTGATAGATCTGTAAAGCAATATATTGTGAGAGGGCCGTGTGTTACCGCATCCCAAACGACTCAAAATAATAAACCACAAAGTTAACAAAACGATGCACTCCACTGTGCTGAGCGAGAGTGCTTCTCTGCTGTCTTCACATGCTATCGGAAACTTCCTATTTCCCACTTATGATTATAAAGTCGTGAGCGCGTCATGTGAACCTTCATGTCTTAGGTCCACCCCAAATGCTCTCATTGGTTGAGACGCCCACCCCAAGCCAGTACTGT
>NW_015549661.1:310066-325107 GCF_001515605.1 Sinocyclocheilus anshuiensis | reverse complement strand
TATATGAACAAAAGTGCAATAACATTTGGTTTGCAAACACTTTAAACAAATAAGGTGCTTTTTTACAGCAGTATTCATTTACATAGTAGCAGTTAAAATATTTCTTGAAAATCTCAACGTATAACATTAATTTAATCAAATTACCAGGGCATTAACGTTTTTATAGAAAATATTTTATAGTTTGTTATAGAAAAACAAGCTATGCTCAGAGTCCAGAGCCTCGATCATAACAGGCACCTTCCGTGTAGAGACCTGGACTCCCGCGGGACCCAACACAGCAGAGTGCAGCGCAGGACAACACTGATGGGAGTGCGGGTGCGGGCGGGTAGAGACTCGTGTGTGTGGGATGCGGGAGAATAAGGGTGTGCTCACACTAGACAATCTTAACCGTGCCTGAGCGCGTCTGACCCCCAAAGCCCGGTTCATTTGACTAGTGTGATCGCTCCGTGCTGCACTCAGGCGCGGTTCGTTTAGCCGTCCCTGGCTCGGTAGGAAGAGGTGGGCCAGAGCGTGGTTCAGTTATATATAGATCAGTGAGTGTGAGCGCTTAACCGAACTTCTGATACATGCAGCATGATTGTGTGAACATTTCTGAGTGGCAAGAGTGATAGATCTGTAAAGCAATATATTGTGAGAGGGCCGTGTGTTACCGCATCCCAAACGACTCAAAATAATAAACCACAAAGTTAACAAAACGATGCACTCCACTGTGCTGAGCGAGAGTGCTTCTCTGCTGTCTTCACATGCTATCGGAAACTTCCTATTTCCCACTTATGATTATAAAGTCGTGAGCGCGTCATGTGAACCTTCATGTCTTAGGTCCACCCCAAATGCTCTCATTGGTTGAGACGCCCATCCCAAGCCAGTACTGATCAACATCCCACCCCTCCTGTGACCCATATGGTTTGTCTGTATGTGTATTCAGAGCCAGTGAGCAACGGACTTTCATAATAATAAAAACTGCGTTAACGCACGATAAAATAATTGTCGGCGTTAATCAATTAATGCGTTAACGCGATAATAACGCATTAACTTGCCCAGCCCTACATTTAATTTCACAAACCTCGCAGACTTAGTGGAATCCAGCTGTGAGATCTTGTGAAGTGTGCATTTGTGTCCTGCATGATCGCGTGTATTCTATGTGATGGTCGGTCAGACAGGAGGAGAGTTCAGCTTCACTGGAGACGCGCAATCGACTAACTTTAAACTCGTCATTTCAAACTATGCTGCGCTTTATCCATTTGCCCACTGTCATATTCACGTCATTTTCACTGTGTGCTGTGTGTACAATGAGTGTTACCTTGGCTTTATTTGAAAAAAATATAATTCCCAATGCTCACAAACTTCCCAGATTACCCTGTTGGTTACAATGTTTACTTCGTTTGTATTTATATATATTTTTTTATATTTCTTTATTTGTGAAAAATACTGTAATAGGATTACAGAATCAAGAAGTTGTCATCTAAAGTATGTTTATTTGAGAGATTTTTTTGAATAATTTTCAAATAATTTCAAATTTTTAAAATATGAATTAAAATTTAAAGTAAAAATGTTGCTCTCTAAGATATCGCTCGGCCATTGAAACCCATTCATGAAGCTCCCGCCGCACAGTTTTTGTGCTGATGCTAATGCCAGTGAACGTTTGGAGCTTTTCAGCTCTGGAATCAGCAGAGCGTTGGTGACTTTTATTCACCATGCACCTCAGCACTTGGTGAGCCACTCTGTGACTGTACATGGTCTTCCGCTTCATGAGTTTCTGCTGCTCCTAAATGCTTCCACTTTCCAATAATACCACTTATAGTTGAGCGTAGAATATCTGGGAGGGATGAAATTTCATGAACTGACACTGTTACTGTGATAGGTGGCATGCATGCTTGAATCACTGAGCTCTTCAGAACGACCCATTTTTTCCACAAATGTTTGAAAATGCAGACTGCATGGCTAGTGCTTGTCTTTATATACCTGTGGCAATGGGTCTGATTGAAACTGCTGAATTTGATTATTAGGAGGTGTGTCCCAGCACTTTTGTCCATGTTGTGTACATCTGAGCATGAGGATGTGAAGGTCAAGCGCAGACACTTACCTTCGGATACGGGTACTGTTTGCCTTTAGGGTATGTAGAGCCAGTGAAAGTGGGCAACGCCATGTTTGGCACCAGACTGTCATTCAGGACCAGAAATGCCAAGCGTTCGCCGTCAGGTGACCACCAGTGCGCCACATGCGTGTGAAGGACCTCCTCTGTGCATGCGTGTTTCCAACAAAACAAGAGTTTTAAAAACTGAATGGAAAACTGGACTTTTTATCTGTGCTGTATAAGATCTCAGAGTCAAACACAAAAACCTGAGCTTCACCACACATCTTCATCTGGAGAAACTGTGAGCTAACGTACAATCAACTTACACAAGAGAAAAATGGACAACACTTACTGTGCTAATCTGTGTCTCAAAAGAGAAAAAATGCACCATCATCATATATTTCTTAAATCTTATACAGAGATATAATAAAGCAAGTCTCACCTTCATAGAGCCAATCAGCGATGCCATTATAGATGACGCCCTCTTTCCCAGATGAGGTCAGTCGCAGCGAGTTACTCCTGACATCCGACTGATAGTAAATATTATTCTCAAATATGTACACCCACACACACACACACACACACACACAGAAGATATTTAAAATCTCAATCATGCTCTTATTAAATCACACCATCAATTCACACTTATAGAAAATTACAGGAAGTCCAACTTTAAATACTACAACTAGACTTAAACTTGGCTGTGTTTTATTCAGTATTATTGCATGCGCTCTGACACGCTGTTTAGACACGTGACCCGAGTTTGAATCCGGAGTGTGTCCTCAAGTCAAGTCAAATTAATTTCAAAGCAGTTTTACAGAGAGTCGTACTGTCATGTCTATAATGTATTAGTGCTGTACTACAGAGTGGGTTTTAGGGCTTGCTGATATGACAATATATAAAGATGATCCTCCATATTTGAATATATTGTATTTGTAGTGTTGTCTAGCACATATATGAGCAGCTCAGTGACTCGGACACATGTCTGTGCTTTCAAAGAAATTAAGAGATGACGACTCACAATCTGCTATAAACCTCCTAACCATCACAAAACTGGACCGAACACAAACACAATGCAAAAACGTAACTGTTAACAATTTAGTGTTATAGTCTGTCTCTCTGGAATCAACAGCGCCACTATTTAAGGTGTGTCTGAAGATAAAGAGTAAATGTGGATAGACACACACAGATATATTATAACAGCTGTAGCGTTTCTGCTGCAGTAGGTGATTGCTAGCTGATGCTGCTCATCTACTGTCTTGTTTTATGGGTGAATGTGAGCTGAATGGATCCCAGCACTCCTGTCAAACACTGATGATCAGAACATTCAACATCATGGCAGCACGTTCAAAGCGTTTCTCATTTCCGCCGCTCCTTCTCTTCCATCGGCACTTATTTACTTACATACTGTAATGAAGTACTTGGCTTCACGATATTTAAACCCTTCAGCTCATTTCACATAGTTTTGTCTAGAACACTTTCTACAGTAAAGTCATGTTTAAAGACTGAATTATATTGTGTCTGTATTCTCTGTATGTCTGTATACAGTGAGATCAATAACAGCTCTTACTCCACCTGGTGTGAATGCTGTATATGATGTAGGAGGCCGTGAACGAGTGCCGGTAAACCTACGGTCAGAAAACAACAACTGATATTAAACACAACAATCTTTAATTTAATTTACAGTTAGCTAATGAAAACCAAATCTTATTATCTTAAAAAAGAGAGAGAGAACATCAAGTGTAATCTGATCTTAAGCACAATAATTAATAGAATGAGAGTTCTTATTGAACGTTTTCTTACAATCACTTATAAATATATGAGTACAAACAAAATGTCTAATGCCACTATTGCGCTCAGCTCAATGATTCATTGTGATTTTCTTGTCTTTCAGGGACAAAACATTTCTTTAAAGGTATTAAATGTAAGACTTTTCTAGGCTGCCTATGAAAGTCTGTAGATTGTTTTTTATGTAAAGGGAGCGGGTCAGTTTTTCTGGGAAAATCCAAAGGCTGTGACACTTTGTCAAACAATCATAACAGTTAGGTTGGGTTAGATTAGGCTGTTAATTAGATTATGATCTGTTAACATGATGCTGGTGAATGACGTTCAGTCTCTTGTGTGTTTCGGCTGATGTTCGCTCGCGTGCCTATAGTGAGTGTGAATGAGCACGAGCAACAGGTAATCACCAGCAGAGTCACTAATAACACGGGTTTTCTGATTTTTACAAACTGTACCTTTAAAGGGAGTTAACTAGTTAACAGAGGTTCGGGAGCTGGGTCACGCCCCACTCAGCCACCTCATCCAATCACCTCACTTCTCAAAACGTACTTATATCAGGCCGACCCTTCAGCATGGTTCGTCTCGTTTTCCTCCTTTTCTCATCCATTAACCATCCTCAACATCCCTCTCTTCCCTTCTAGGTTGATTCAGGGGGGTCCTAATCGCTCGGCCACACATAACCGAGACAACACCCCCATCCTGAGTCTCTCTGGGCCACCAACATCGGATGCCCGAATCAACCTGTTATCATCTCTACCCCTTTTCCCATCCTTCCCTTCCCTATTCATCCCTATATTTATACAATAAAGATTACTTCCCTATTTTCGCAGTGTGGCATGGTCCTTGCTAGTGAAATATTAAAAATAAGTTTTATTGTAGAAAGCAGCACATACCTGTTTGACATTGTAGGCAAAAAGCACATACTTCATGTCTGGGCTTATGGAGTATCTGGTGGCTTTGAAAGTATCCTGGAAAAAAACATGAAAGATGTTATCCTCATTACTGCATAGGATCATAAAGATTCATATCCCAAAAACTACAGACTGTGCCTCAACGTTTCTGCTGGGAACGTCTCGTTATGAAAACCTTAAAGGGGTCATATGATGTTGCTAAAAAGAACATTATTTTGTGTATTTGGTGTAATGTATTTCGGTTTAAGGTTAAAAAAAACACATTCTTTTCCACAGACTGTACATTATTGTTTCTCCTCTATGCCCCGCCTTTCTGAAACGCGTCGATTTTTACAAAGCTCATCGGTCTGAAAAGCGAGGTGTGCTCTGATTGGCCAGCTATCCAGTGCATTGTGATTGGCCGAATACCTCAAGCGTGTGACGGAAATGTTACGCCCCTCACCATACTGTGATGCCCTGTCCGGCCGGAGCGACGAGACAAAAACATTAAAACCCATTACAAACGAGGCATTTGTTGCATCCAGTGGGGACATAATTACGGATTATAATGACTTATACTGTCTTTTTACGTGTTGCGTTGCATCGCGCCGCGTAAACATAAAACCATGTCTGCATTTGTGATCGGAGACATGACAAACAAGCAGAAATTGCATCATATGACCCCTTTTTAAGGTGTCATATCATGAAAAAATGTAACTTTCTTGATCTTTAGAGATAAAAGTTATAATCTATACTATAATAAATACTATAATCTGTACTATAAAAGCATTCTGTAACTTTCAGAACTTAAAACATTCCAAATGGCCATCTACTAAAACTAAACAGTTTAAAACTGCAAAAAATGACACGAAAGACACTCTTATTGAACAATAGAGCAGCATAAAGTATAAGAGGACTGCTATATTAAGCATGTAGTTCTGTTATGAGTTATTATGTAAACGGGGTCATTTGTGCAAATTCAGCTATTATTTAGTCTTGTGGATTATATGTAAACATCGGTTAGCTGAAATAGATTATTCGTGACGGTACTAAATAAAGAAAATGACAACATTTTTGATGATGCCTCTTATTTTTTTAATGATTAACATTGTGAATTGTGTAAATTATGTAAGGCGTATGTAAACATATGAGCTCAACTGCATGTTCAGTGTTTGTGTGGTAAGTTTTTACTCACGAATGTGGTGTTCTTCAGCACAATCTCTGTCTCGTTTGTGAGGATGTTAAACCTGATCACATGTCCATGGTGATTTCTATAGATCACCTCAGATTCTGGCAAAGAGAAAAAAGCAGACAGTCAATATTTAATAGCAAGTCATGTGATTAGTTTGTAAGGTTTTGAAAGTTAAAATGCTCCTCTTGGAGGGTCATTAATGTAAACACAGTCAGCTATGCGTAAATTAATGTGAACACACATCTGATTCGTCCATCTATGTGTTATTAGATTTTACAGTGTAAACACAGCTAACAGACCAGCTGCTGCTTGTCAAATGACTTGTCATGTATTTGCTAAGTCCTATTAATTTCAAAACGAGTTCTCTTTCTTTTCTGCATTTGACCTGTGCTCTCGCTTGTGTCTGATCTATCTTCAGATGGATAAACAGGCAGAATGTAAAGCAGAACTGCTCGTCTGTTTCACCTTGAGTTATTCATATTTATGAGCTGCATGACGGCTGTAAAGGTAAATTTCCAGTCTGAGAGTCTCGTGGAGCTGCTATTGACTACAGTGAGGAAAAGCAGACGGTGAAACATTAATAAAGCTCTGTTTCCAGCTCTAAACCGGAACAAAACTCTGAGTGCTGAAAGCAGAAAGCATCTGGTGAACTGACACACCTGATTTAATGCTGAAAGCTCGAGGAATGAAAACGTGCTAAAGTCAGGAAATCTTTGCTGTTGTTTCTGGACTGTTGAGTAATTTGTAGTCCATCATAAGGCTGGATGAAGGGCTGCTCAGAATAATGCTGATTAATGTTTTTACATTTGTCTAAAAAGGCTACTTTTCCAGCGATGGTATTGTGCATTTGAAGATTAATTTTACGTGAAGAAATAAATTCAAACAACAGCAGACTTCACTCACACTTCTTTTACACAACCACTGATAAACAGATCTGATGTGCGAGCTGCTGTTAAACGGCACAAAGATACCTGAGTGAGAGCTGAATTAAGCTGAGAGGTTCTAGAAGAAGAAACAGTTTGTCCAGAAGAACAGCTGCATCTCATTGTCAGCAGTCAGACAACAGTCTCTATTCAACAGCAGCACAACACTGAAGCATTTATGACTCCATAGTTTGATTCAACGTGGGACAGGAGAACCGCTGCTATTAAATATTTATTCTCTCGTGCTCTGCAGATGTGATGCGTTCCGAGGGTCACGTGCTGAACGCTCACGAGAGGACGATCTGCATGCTCTCAGAGTAACGTCAGACTGAGCTGCATCACATCCACGCGGGGGGTGCTGAGGGTGCTGAGGGGGTGCTAGGTCATTGGCAGGGGGAACTGGGCAATTAATAGTAAATATGATCAAAAGATGTTGTTATTATTATTAATAATAATAATAAAATAGCCTAAATTGCCCACTCGATTTTGTAACATTTTATTACCTGATTATTTGGCTCATCACAATTTGATAAAATTTTTTCGTTTTATGAAATTAAACAAGTAGCCTTTAGATCAGTCAGTTCCCAAAGATTTTTATACAGTCCACCTAAAATTCACTGAACAAGCATTTCGGAATGTGAGTCAAAGGCAATATGACATCAAAAAGCACTGGGGATATATTTACTTGGTATTTACAGTCTCAAAACTTCTCTCTCTGTGTATTGATGGCCAAATGTACCAAGCTGCTGTTTCAGGCATCGCCACAGCTGCTTCTCAGATATATAGTGTAGGAGACAGGACAAAGATCTCTCACATGATCTCTCATGGAAAGGAGTAGGGCTGCTATATGGCGGTTCACTCTGAAGTTAATTTAGATTAATATGCGCTATAGATGTGCATAGCAAGTGTTTATGAGAAGTGTGGGAGTATTATTGTGCTTACTGCATGACATGGAGGCGCCCGCGCAATCCCTTGCATTTTTTCCTGCGGAAAGAACTTAGAATAGGTTACTCCGTCATTTTTGGTCATAAGAGTAGCCTAATAGGCTACACATCATTCATAAAAAAAACTATTTCTGCTTTTATTTATGTACACTCGCAATAACAACAAAATGTTGAGCTTTTGTAAAATAGAGAAAAATAAACAGGATGCGCTTTCTGCCAGTCTCCGTGAAATGGAGCGCGTCACAACAATAAACAACTTACTTGAAAAAAAAAATATCTTGAAATGTCTACTACTGAACGAACCAATAAAAAAAAAATCTCTAATTATGTAGTCCGTATAAAAATGTGCATTTCCATTACTGTGAAGATGACGAGTCTGCGTCGGCATTCGGTAACTTCATCTTTGCAGCCAACACTCACTGAAAGCACTAGTTTATTAATAAATAATTAAAATGTCTTCTTTTCCCCGGGCACATTCATAATCATTAATTTTGCCCGTGCTTTGTGGCAAGCTTTATTCACGCACTTAAGCACAAAATATAGACTACACGCCTATATGCCTAAAGGATGGTTTAGTAGGTTATTATATTAATCAATTAAATATAAACGTGCGACTAGTTGACTAGAAAAATCTTTAGTCGGGGGCAGGCCTACTTGGCACAAGGAACCGATCCATTTTTTAAATTAAATGCTATGACATTATGACAAGTGCGACTGAGTTATGCATGCTTTATGAGTCAAATGCTTTTATTTTATTTCATTTTTTGGGGGTGCTTTGGTCTTTCTTGGGGGTGCTGAAGCACCTGCTAGCACCTCCCTAGCGCCGCCCATGCATCCACGGGCTAAGACTCACTGAAGAACAGTCTTAAGCTGAAGTCTGGAGTGACTGCAGGACTCTGATAAACACAGATCTGTCTGGAAGAGAAGCAGGAGTTGAAGGATTCACTGCATCACACACTCACAATGAAATATTCATGCTGCTGCCGCCAGGGTAAGACCTGAGAGCCCCTTCCCCCATCCTGTTACCATAGCAACTACCACATCCACCACTCCGACACATCCGTGCACACACACACACACACACACACACAATGCCAAGGCCTGTGATGCCCGGTATGGCAAAAATGTTTCAGCGTAACTAGACAGTATTCACTAATCTGAAAGGTCAAGTTCTCAAAGTCACATCATCAGATGCTTTCACACACTCCATGAATTATTCAAACACATTCACTTCCTACATGCTGGCCCAACTATTTCTACCAATTTCTAAAATTTCTGTCTCATTTGTTCTTATGATGCAGGAAATAGTATTTGACATAGCCTTCAATCAGGAATGAGCACTAACAGGAAGTTCACATTGTGTTAAACTGACACACTCTCCACTTACAGCCTCATAGAGACAAAAATATGGAAAAATGTCAAATCGTTGTGCTCCTGCACAGTGTCTTGCAGGAAGCTTCAAAGTGTAAAAAGTGTAGACGGAGACCTGGAGAGGCCTACAAGCCACAGTGTCTCGCACTCAGTGTGAAATTTGGAGGACTGGTGATGATCTGGGGGAGCTTCAGCAAGGCTGGAATCTGGCACATTCGTCTTTAATCAATTCATTTATTTATGTATATGTATATATGCCACTCTCCAGGTTAGTGGCTTCAAATCTGTCTGTAAAATGCAAAGTGCATTTCCCACTTTGGATGGACAGAATTTCTCATTAAAAAGTCTACACACATTTCTAGGGGTGTAACGGTACACAAACATGACGGTTAGGTACAGTTTTGGTACAGCAGGGGGAAAAACTTTTTTTTTTTATTAAACAGTGGTTTACTGAACAAATTGCTCTTTTTTTAAATAAACTCAGTTATAATTACAATTTTTTTAGGGATAAAAATCTACCTCGGCTTATGCTCTAAACTATGATCCTATGATTTACATTAGGCCTACTATGAGGTTACAGTTAACAACAGAGCCCAAACTTTAAATACTATTTATTTTTAAATATAACAAGCAACACTCAACTTAAAAAAAATTGTATGCTAACATGTAAATTGCACATAATGCAGTTTTTAAATTAACTTCTAAATTATAAAAATTATATTTGTTGTTGAAATATATTCATTTACACAGCGAAATGCTCTTCTCTGGACTTCATTTATCGCGCACTAACGAGCTGTGGAGACTGATGACTTCCTGAGGAGGTAAAATGCTACGTGACATTTTGTTTACAAGCTGTTTTATTGCCGTCTTTCCGCGGTTGAAACACTGATTGAGCGATTACATGAGGCATGAGATGTTCATTCATGTTTATTTTGTGTTAAAACTAGTAAAGAGGAAGAGATGATTGCGCTGCCGTTTGAACTGAGGAGTTTATTCAGCGATCTCTCTTGCCTCATCAAAGAGCGCCAAAACGGCATTCATTGTTTCCTGAAAAAAAAGGACATAATTTGAAAGATGAGACTTTGTTTCTTATCAAACAATATATAAAACTGGAAGTTTCCAATGAAGTTCCACCCGAAAATTTTCAGTACGAATACGTGTACCGTTACACCCCTACACATTTCCACTGATTTCTTCTGCGTTCTCTGATGCAGAGCGCTGCTGCGGCTGCACAATCGCTTAAAATTGTTAGTCTATGTTTGTGGTCTCAAACGTTTCAGATAAATCTGAAGAGCATTTAAAAAACTACTTTTGATGAAAAATGTACATGTCGGACAGATGGTTTCTTCTCGTCCAAGTGAGTGATTTATAATGTTTATTGCTCAGTGTCTGCGGTCATGATCAATCATCCTCTGCGATCAGCTGTGCTTAAGAGCTCATGATGGTGTACAGATGATTAATGAATGAGATCCATTCAAATTAACGATGCGTGTGGCTCTGTGGTCGTATCGTCTTACCGTTGATCCAATGAGCTTCAGGGTCGTGCACGTAGAAATCTGTGTTGAAAAGATCCTCCACCGTCAGCTTGGTGTCGCTGCCAGGTTGCGTATCGACTATCACACAAACAGACAGGCAAGAGCACCAGGTCAGTAACGGAGATGCTGCAGGCGTCACACGTCACGTAACAAACGGCAGATTGAGTAACGCCGCTCACATTGCTGCTGGCCTAATGCTCGAGACTTTCGCAATGCAAAAATCTCAGGTAGGACCTGGAGAGTTGTGAACACGAGCACTGTGAGAAAATCACAATGAATGAGGATGAACTTGTACCTCATCATTATGGGTTTGCTGTAGTACCTGGAGTGAGGAGGATCACAGACATAGTGATGAGAGAACAGACCACCAGAATGACCAGCAGAGCGATGGCGATCCCCTTCCAGTTCCTCTGAGGAGGACTCATTCCCGCCAGATCCTTCAGGAAACACAAACACACACAAACACCTCAGTTCTTCAGCTGCCACAGAAATCACAGCAAGAATGTCGAGGTTTAACATCTAGTAATGACATGAGTGAGTAATACTAAATGTTTCATTTGTACTGAATTTTTTCATCTGAGTTCATTTGTACTCAATGAGGGACGAGTCTAAATGATCTGGGTAACAGAAGCACGTCTCATGTGAGCTAGTTAATTTGGAGTCATGATTTCTGTCGAGATGTTCTGTCATGATTCCCGGAGCTTCAGCACATGGACAAAAGGCTTTCTGCTCCAACTCTAGTCATTCATCAACTTCTCAAACCTTCACCTTCATGAAGGACTGGAAACACTGTACAGGAACATTTCTGCTCACTGATGAGCTAATGCCTTCCCATCTTTCGGCAAACATGTTCCTCCTGGTTTAGAGGCTGAAACGAGCGGTCAGAGAGCATCGAATGTAATAAAACACAAGCGAGGCGATATAATAGAGACAGTTCTGGCTAACAGTGGAATTTGACATCAGAGTGACCAAACGAAAGCTCCTGAATCAGTTTAGAAGAGCAAACCAATCCTGTTTTAAAGGACAGTCATATTTAGATCTTGTACATAATGTTTTCAGTCAATGATAATCGCCGTCAAAGTCCTCATGTACCTGCAAACTCTTCGACATTACAGCTCTCGCTCTCTGTCTGCAGAACAGGTGAAAGGGTTAAACGATGTGATGTGGTGATTTGCTGAATTTCAGTTGAGAGCAATAATACAAAAAAACAAAACAATGAACTGACGAAAATGAACTCCTCAGACCTTGGCTGTGATTGTCTGCACACGTGTATAAAGACAGAGAAATCGTGTGCCTCTATATTTAGTGTACCACTGCTCGCTTTGACCTCGCCGAGGGCACATTTAGGACGGTCAGAGGACAAACAGATTCACCGAACCATCATTCATCTCTCAACATGAGCAGCAGATCTCAGGTTCCTCTCACTGCGTTCCTTCACACTTCATCAAACACCATAATCAATACAGAAGACATGTGTGCACATGAACCGCTCAAAAACCATACACATATCCACGTAAGCAAACGTTAGCAATGTCACTGTGCAAAATACTCCTAACGTGTGTCTGTAAAGGTCTGTACATGTCAGGATTATAAAATCATCCGGACATCAGGGGCCGATTGCATAAACTTCACTGTGTCTTAAGATCTACTCTGAGCAACTGAGTATCTCTTACTTTTCAGATTCAAATTAGACCAATCTACGCTTTTTGTTATGTAACTGGCTTTAAAAAAGAAGTTATGTCCAGTCTTAAAAAAAATTTTGATGACTTGCTTGTGAGACTATAGTCTTAGCATTTTATGCGACCGGCCACTGAACACAACATCTGGAAACCTCTACAATCTACAGACAGTACAAGTGTTTTCACAGTAAAATGCAAAGCTTCCGCATGAACAAGACACAATGCATTCCTGTGGGATTTACCTGACAACAAACCAAAGTTTTTGAGTGTGTTGATTATTACATACATCAGAGCATGTGGCGGCACAAAACACACAGAATTAAAGGCACGAATGTTGTTGTGCTGTTGTCTTTCATGTCACACATATTTGAGCACAAACCTGAAAAACGCAGGCCTAACCCGTGATTAGTGAGCTATATATATATATAGAGAGAGAGAGAGAGAGAGAGAGACAGAGCTATAATGCAGTAATGAAACACATCGTTATTTCATATCCCACACACAGACACTGAATTGCAGTGACATTTCTCAGAGCGCTGTGCTGTTTTTAGATGTAGTTTTATGGTTCCCTGCGTCTGACATCAAAATGTTATTGTGTGCTTTCATTTTCAAGAGAGAACAGAGAAACTAATACATAATGAATGTAAACCGATGCTAATGGTGTGTTTGTGAAGGCATCATAATGTCAAATACATTCATTGAGCTGATGTCAGAGGTCAAGCCACATCAGTGTCGCCCAAAAACACACAGCACTGAACATCATCTGACATTTACAAATGTAGCACCATTAATAATACATTTTTGTCACCAAAAGTGAAGTATTCCATTACTTCAATGTGAAACAGGATTTGCAGAAGCATTCAGATCCTCATCTCATTGTACTCTGAGTTTGACTCATTTAATTATCCGATGTAGGGATGCTCATATTGACCGTTTAACCGTTAACCGAAAGTTAGAAATTTGACCGATTAATACTATCAGTTAAACGGTTTAAAAGTATTTTTTTCCAAGTATTTTTTAAAAGTTTGCTGCATTGTTAAAGAAAAATATTCTATACATATTTTTTAACTCACAGGGGCGTGTTTTTACATGCAACCAACCAATGTGTCATCTTAATTAGTTCATTATTTAAGTGAAAAATATTTAGTGTAGGCCTATTTATTTGATTCTTTTTATTTATATTGTTTTATTCTGTTTTTCTTTGTTCTCAGAAGCGCTGCAGGTGTATTTTTAATGGGCACAGACACTCGTCCATTCTATTATTTATTTAATACTAATTTAATATTCAAATCTTATCAGTTAATGTTAATGTTTGGATAACGAGCGGCGGTTGTCGGTCGGGAAAATGAACCGAAATGATCATCTCTAATCCGATGTAAAACATTTATTTCTAAGCATCAAAAGAAAACAATTAATTTTAACATAATTTTTCGACATATTTTTGAGAGGAATACTATTGTTGTTTGCTCAAAGGTGAAGTGTCAGGATTAGCAGATCAGGGACTCTCTTAACTCGTGTTACTGTAACGGTGGGGTTTTGTGTATGTTCATGCTTCCCTCATGTGATCTTGCCATCTGCTCCTCTTGAGGTGAGTTCTGACATCAAATACCGTGAGAGCTCTAGAGAGCAGACGCTCCTGATGCTTTTGAATCGCTCTCGCGTACTTTGATGTCACACACTCACCTGCCTGCAAGTGATAATTCACCCAAAAACAACATTTCTGTCATCATTCACTCTCCCTCATGTCGTTTGCGTTTCTTTCTGTAGCAGAACACACAAGAAGATATTTGAGGAATGTTTCATCTGTTTTTGTGCATGCAATTTTCAAAAAGAACAAAGGATGTGAGAAATGGATTAATTCAACTCCAGGGGTTTAAGCCAAGTTTTCTGAATCTACATGCTAACAATGAATGAATGGAATAGATTCCCATATTTTGTGTTTTGTGTTTATTTCATATCAGACATCCCTCCTCTCCCGGCGTCTCCCGCATATCGATATTTATATAACTCAAATTATATACAGTATCCTGTAAATCGAGCGAGAGACAGGAGCTGCGTTTAAGACTAAACGCCATTGTGCATAAATATACCACAGAAAGTTAGTCAATATCACACGAAGAGTGCCAGTTTTCACCTCTAAAATCAGCATGATTACAAATGTGATTTTATTCAACAGTTCAATAAACAAGAAGGTAATATTATGAGACTTACGTTTTAGACACTATATTGCCTGTTTTTGCTTTATTTTGCCAACAAAAAAATTCCAAACACATCCACAGCACTGTTTTGCGTCTCTGAGCAACATGACGGTGATTCGTTCCTAAATGAATCAACCGTTTGTAATGTGGGGTTTGGTGTTTGAGTTTTGTTTCAGGTTCATGTTTTCCATGTCTTTTATTTTGTAATTGTTTCATGCTGTCAGTGTTATGCTTCCCTTGTCTTCATGTATCTCTGCCTTGTGTATGTGTCATGTTCTCATTGGTTGCTTTAGTCATGTGCCTTGTTCCACATTGGTTTGTCTTTGTCATGTTAACCTTCTTGTTTGATATAAGTAGCCATCATGTTCCCATTGTACCCTGTCGTGTATTGATGTTGTAACCCGCTGTCGGTGAGTCAAGTCTGTTCATGCCTCGTCAAGTCTGTTCATGCCT
>NW_015549661.1:304851-306583 GCF_001515605.1 Sinocyclocheilus anshuiensis | reverse complement strand
CCTCGTGTCGTTTGCGTTTCTTTCTGTAGCAGAACACACAAGAAGATATTTGAGGAATGTTTCATCTGTTTTTGTGCATGCAATTTTCAAAGGATGTAAAGGATGTGAGAAATGGATTAATTCAACTCCAGGGGTTTAAGCCAAGTTTTCTGAATCTCAATGAATGAAATGAATGAATGGAATAGATTCCCATATTTTGTGTTTTGTGTTTATTTCATATCAGACATCCCTCCTCTCCCGGCGTCTCCCGCATATCGATATTTATATAACTCAAATTATATACAGTATCCTGTAAATCGAGCGAGAGACAGGAGCTGCGTTTAAGACTAAACGCCATTGTGCATAAATATACCACAGAAAGTTAGTCACACAGAAAACAGAAAGTTAGTCAATATCACACGAAGAGTGCCAGTTTTCACCTCTAAAATCAGCATGATGTGATTTTAGATTTTATTCAACAGTTCAATCGAGAGAGAGAGAGAGAGAGAGAGAGAGAGAGAGAGAGAGAGAGAGAGAGAGAGAGAACAAACATTACAGTGGCCTATTGTAATGTGGGGTTTGGTGTTTGGGTTTTGTTTCAGGTTCATGTTTTCCATGTCTTTTATTTTGTAATTGTTTCATGCTGTCAGTGTCATGCTTCCCTTGTCCTCATGTATCTCTGCCTTGTGTATGTGTCATGTTCTCATTGGTTGCTTTAGTCATGTGCCTTGTTCCACATTGGTTTGTCTTTGTCATGTTAACCTTCTTGTTTGATATAAGTAGCCATCATGTTCCCATTGTACCCTGTCGTGTATTGATGTTGTAACCCGCTGTCGGTGAGTGGAGGACTTTTGTGGACTGTGCCATTTGGTGGCTTTTAATGATGTGGCCCTTAAGGACATTTTTCGAGTGGGTTTAAATGAACCCATTCGTTCTCAGTTGCCTGGGGGAAAGATTTGTTGGTCACTGGAGAAATATATTGACTTTGCCTTGTTGCTGGCTGATTCACCATTCACCGTGGGTGTCATGGAGAAGGAACATGACACTTCCCAAAAGTCTGCTCACGTCATGCCTGCCAAGCTACAGCCTGCTCACGTCATGTCTGCTATGCCAAAGCCTGCTAACGTCATGCCTGCTATGCCAAAGCCTGCACGTCATGCCTGCCAAGCCACAGCCTGCTCACGTCATGCCTACTACTCCAGGACCTGCTTACATCATGCCAGTTAAGTCAAAGTTTACTCATGTCATGTCTACCAAGTCAAAGCCTGATCACGTCATGTCTGCAAAGCCAGAGTCTGCTAATGTCATGTCTGCTACCCCAGGGCCTGCTCACGTCACATCTGCCAAACCAGAGCCTGCTCACATCATTCCGGTTACTCAGGAGATTCTTTACAATATGGCCATTGAAGAGCTTCATCGCAAGATGGACACCACACAAGAGTCTCTTCACAAAATGGCCGCCCTTCTAGAGTCTCGTCACGTCTCAGCTGATGTTCCAGAGTTTCGTCATGACATGGCCGCCATTTCAGAGACTGCTCACGTTAAGCCTGAGTCCCCGGCCAAGATGGCCGCCACGCCTGAGTCCCCGGCCAAGATGGCCGCCACGCCTGAGTCCCCGGCCAAGATGGCCGCCACGCCTGAGTCCCCGGCCAAGATGGCCGCCACGCCTGAGTCCCCGGCCAAGATGGCCGCCACGCCTGAGTCCCCGGCCAAGATGGCCGCCACGCCTGAGTCCCCGGCCAAGATGGCCGCC
>NW_015549661.1:304045-304654 GCF_001515605.1 Sinocyclocheilus anshuiensis | reverse complement strand
CTATGAGTCTGTCTCAGAGCCCTCTCCTATCCACGAGTCTGCTCCAAGGGCCTTTCCTGTGCCTCTAGAAGTGGTAGCATCCGCTGCAGAACCTCCAGAGGTGGCGGCATCCGCTGCAGAACCTCCTGAGGTGGTGGCGTCCACTTCCGAACTTACTGACTGTCCTGTCACAGACATGGAGCCCGCTCACGAACTCACAGTCTGCCCTGTCATGACTAAGAAGGCCGTCCATGAACTCACTGTCTGTCCTGTTACAGCCATGGAGGCCGCTCACGAACTCACAGTCTGCTCTGTCATGACTAAGAAGGCCATCCATGAATTCACTGCCTGTCCTGTTATGGCCATGGAGGCCGTTCATGAACTCACTGTCTGTCCTGCCATGGCCAAGGAGGCCGTTCATGAACTCACTGTCTATCCTGCCATGGCCAAGGAGGCCGTTCATGAACTCACTGTCTATCCTGCCATGGCCAAGGAGGCCGTTCATGAACTCACTGTCTATCCTGCCATGGCCAAGGAGGCCGTTCATGAACTCACTGTTTGTCCTGCCACGGCCAAGGAGGCCGTTCATGAACTCACAGTCTGCCCTGTCACGGCCATGGAGGCCGTTCA
>NW_015549661.1:303158-303570 GCF_001515605.1 Sinocyclocheilus anshuiensis | reverse complement strand
CCATGGCCCCCTGCTCTGCCTGCTCTGCCATGGCCCCCCGCTCTGCCTGCTCCGCCATGGCCCCCCGCTCTGCCTGCTCCGCCATGGCTCCCTGCTCTGCCTGTTCCTCTTCACGGGCATGGCCCTCCGTCCCTACCCCAGTTCCGCCTCCACTCCACCACCCTCCTGGACTTTTTTGGACTTTGTTTGGGCGTCTGGAGCCGCCCTTAGAGGCGGGGATATGTAATGTGGTGTTTGGGTTTTGTTTCATGTTCATGTTTTCATGTCTTTTATTTTGTAATTGTTTCATGCTCTCAGTGTCATGCTTCCCTTGCCCTCATGTATCTCTGCCTTGTGCATGTGTCATGTTCTGATTGGTTGTCCTAGTCATGTGTCTTGTTTCCCATTGGTTTGTTCTTGTCATGTGACCCTT
>NW_015549661.1:301998-302419 GCF_001515605.1 Sinocyclocheilus anshuiensis | reverse complement strand
AGGCCATTCATGAACTCACTGTCTGTCCTTTCATGGCCAAGGAGGCCATTCAAGAACTCTCTACTTGTTCTGTTACAGTCAAGTGGTCTGTCCATGTCTCTGCACCGCCATGGCTTCCTGCTCTGCCGTCATCACCCGGCCGCCCTGCTCTGCCTGATCCGCCATGGCTCCCTGTTCTGCCTGATCCGCCATGGCTCCCTGATCTGCCTGCTCCGCCTTCTGCGTGGGAAATTCCTCCCATGCAGCTTCTGTGTTTCCTCTGCATTGCAAAGATGAATTTAAGATATGGATATCATTTGTTTGGTAACAGCCCAAATGTCTTTTATTTTAATTGACTGATTAAAGTTAAGAATTTGACTCAAAAGATGATGCACACTTTTAGAAAAAAAGGCTTTATAAAGGTAAAAATGCCCATAAAATG
>NW_015549661.1:296446-301437 GCF_001515605.1 Sinocyclocheilus anshuiensis | reverse complement strand
TGACCCGCACACAGAATATGAAGGATATCAAAAACAAGTTTTACACACACACACACACACACACACACACACATACACACCAGTACGTATAGGGACATTTAAGAGGGTTTATTCTCCAGACAACTCTAATTTCATGTTGCAGAAAAAAGTGTTTAAAAATTGTGTATGGTCTCTTGTTCTTGTTCCAAGTTACCTTCCTCTCCACTGATGTTTGCCTCACAAAAGCCACAAAGCCTTCGAAGAAGACAGTAAAGGCTCATGTCATGCTTGAGCTTTAGTTAGGCTGAAACTTGAAAGTTAAGTTGCACGACATAAATGCAATGTTTAGGTATTATTATTATTTTTATTACTATTATTTTAATTTATGCCTTAGTTTTAGTTTGTACTGTTTACCTTTTTTAAAGTAATGTGAAATTGATTTTTGTATTTTTATTTATTTATTTTATTTTTTTATTGATATATTTGTATTTGCATTTTGAATACAATTTGGCAATTAAATACATTAAATGGGTTTAGTTTTCACGGTTATTAATGTATGCCATTTCAGCAATAAACATTTTAATTTTTCTAAAAAGAAAACAAATTAGTTGTTTATTTTAAGAGATCTATCTTATTATCTCTTGTATATTTAGTATTGCTCTTTAATAAAGAAAAATGACTTATCCGATTACTCGATTAACCGATGGAATAATCTGTAGAATACTCGATTACTAAAATAATCGATAGCTAAGCTCTATTCTGAATGTTACTGCACACTTTCCAATATTCTTTCAGCCTGACCAGTTATAGAAAAACCGAAGTGTGTTTGAGAGACTAGGCTTTGTGCCGGTAGAAGAACCATTTTCACGCAGATTTCTTCCATTGAGGCTTGAGAAACATGATCAAAAGCTCAAATCTTACTAATCGGCATATGCTCATCATCGGACGAAGAAAAATACGTTGGTGCGATGTACAGCGACTGATCATCCCTGGCGTGAATAGCACCAAAGGAATGAATTATTTATATTCTTGTGTTGGAAACATTCATGAAAGAATCTTAACAGTTGCCTCTGCCAGTCAATCATTCCAATAAATGCCTCATTTTCTACATTAAAATGCCCATAATTAAAGCAATCATGGTTGTGCATCAGAAGGCCAGCTGTGAAAATGAAGACTAACAAGCATTTTCAATAAAAAAAAAGAACAAAGCTGCATCTTTTGATCTGCACTAAATTTCACAGCAGGCAGAATTTTTAAATTTAGAATAGCTGAATTTCAGGTACTGCAAGCTATATCAGACTAGCAGAAAATGTGTTTCTCTTTCACAGTTCTGCATGAGCGTGTGAGAGACACCAGCGATGAATGTGATGAAGACACAAGCACAGCTGTCAAACACAAACACCCTGCAGCGACACGTCTGCACGACTGGACTCAGATTCCACAGATGAAACACATGCAGCTGCTTATTTAGGTTACAAACGTTTGCCATAAAAACCACGTTAACACTGAATAAAAATACCACAAAAGAACAAACTGTGATTGATGATGAACGAATGAAGCATCTCTGTCTGTGTGCCCTCACACTTTTACCTTTTATATGAGGCAGTGTGGGTAGTTATATAAAACAAAAATATTACAATATATAACACAAATTATTTTCAAACAATATTAAATTTTATAAATATTAAACATGCAGATGTTATGATTTTATTTTAACTGTCAGACTACATGGAATATTTGTACTTCTGGATGATGACATTACTGAATCAATGAACTGACTTTAGCTGGAATTTTTGGAATTATTGTCTTCTTGCATTATTGACAAACTATTTAAAGCTGCTTAGACACAATCAGTATTGTATAAAGCGCTTTAGAAATAAAGCTGACTTGACTTCTGTCGTCGGACATCTGTTATTTAAAATGAACTAAAATGATGGAATACTAATGAAACGAACAGCGACACAGCAGGTAGTTGGGATGAACCCTTCCCTTTAAACATTCATATAGATTACAAACTAAAACCTTTCACACATTATGCGACAACTGCCACAAATCAGCTCCGGTAACCAGAGACTGGTGTTTTAACGCAGTCATCAGCACAGTCAGTTATCCAGCAGCACCTGCCCGAAACGCGTCGCTCTTCATCCAGCGTCCTCTCGTGATTGTATTGGCATCACTGCATCACTGCCGGCCTGAACAGGTCCATTGGTCACGGGCGCTAGAGTGCACAAAACTACAATCACGAGCACAAACGGGTTCACTGGAGACGAAAGAAACCCGAGCTGCTTTATATGTTCTCTGCATGTTCACCGAAAGCTGACGTGATGTCATAAATGTGCGGACAGAACGGGCACGGGCGTTGGGTTCGTGTGCGCGCGATCCATTACCTGATACTCACCGGATTCGGGAAAAAACGTTACAAATAAGAGAAAATGCGGACAAACGTATTTTTTGTAAACACTGTGTAACGTATGAAGATGCCGTTCGTTACCTCGTCCTGCGGATTCGGTCTCTGGCTTTGCTGCTCTTTGGTGGCCGTCATGGTCCCCGCTTCAGATGTCGCTGAGAGATCCCAAAAATACCCGAAATGGTGATTCTAACGCCGTTTCAGGACCAAAGAACCGCTCCTCCGTTTGCTCTTCGGTGTCCGTGGAGGAGCGCGCAGCGTTTGGGGCATTCCACCGCAGCAGGGCGCGGACAGCTAAAAGCGAGCGTGATCGATTGTTGCGAACGATGTCCTGATTCTGATCTCTGTCGAATTCAAGCTGACTGCAAAGAGAGGATGAACGAGCGGCGGGCGAGAACAGCGCGGACTGATGCTGCGCTCGAGGGGCGGGAGGATTCGCCTTGATGACGCGCGAGCCCGAAACCACAGACAGATCAGACAGACAGACAGACATCAAATAAATCGAGGCGATTCCAGCAGCCGCTTTAAAACATGCTGCCTCGAGCAGTTCCAGCATCATGACTGACATCTGAATGACATCCATCACCTCTGAACTAAAGCAAACGTCCCGACACAGAATTACGACTGTTTCCAGTAAAAGATCACAACTATTTGCTCATCATCAGTGCATCTGTGAATACACATGTGACTCCACAAATGTCACTCTCATTCATTTCAAAAAGCGGTGACGAGGTGAGTTTATATATCTCACACATCTTGTCTTGTTGGAAACTGCTTATTGACATCAATGCTTCTCATATCAAGGCCATATTCACACTGCAGATGAAAGTCATGGCGCTACTGAGCGCTTCTGCAAAGACAGTTTGGTTATTTATATGTATTACAACCAAATGCATTTTTGAAATAATCAGGTAATGTCAGCATGTTTATATAAAACCTGAATTCATGTGTACAGAACCAAAATCAAGAACTAATCAATGACCCCACTTTTGAAGCCATGAAATGTGTGCTGGATAATTGATGCGGTTTACTTCAAAAATCCATAATAGTTTAACATATACAGACCTAAACGAACCATCATCTATGGATGACATTTCTGTGGAACTGCCCACCTGTTTTAAACATATTTGCTTCTAAAGTTAATAAATTGTGCCCAAAATATTGATAAACTTGAATTTTGAGTTTTTATTTATTTAGTTGTATTATTATTATTATTTATTTATTTATTTATTTATTTATTTATTTATTTATTTATTTATTTATTTATTTATTTATTTATTTATTTATTTATTTATTTATTTATTTATTTATTTATTTATTTATTTATTTATTTATTTATTTATTTATGTATTGCTGTTAGAGTAATGGGGTAAACTAAATGACGTTTTATTAACAAGGTTAGGGAGGTGCACAATCAGATAATCAACCAATTCGGCACAGGTGGAACTCGTTTAGATAATCAGCTTAACTGTCTCAGTACATATACAGCCAACTTGCCTCTCCATGACAGTTTTCTGGCATCCCTCCTCCACCCCAGCTCCTCACTATTAATATATTACCATCCCATACTAGGGATTGGGGGAGTTCTCTGGGTTCGGCTATATTCCGAGCTCAGAGCCCTCCCTCAGCACAGCACGCCAAATATGCTTACTATTTGCTCAATCCAATTATATGTAAGTGTGAACTCATGAAAGAAGAAAAAATGGTAATGGTTGAACATGGTGAACAATTTCACTCTAAATAGATACAAAATGTGGGAAAAATTAGGAAAACTGCATTGAAGAACTTTTTTGCATTAGAGAGAAGAAAAAATGTTGATTTTCCAAAAGAAATCCAGATCTTAAAGAACACATTCACATTAGGAACTAACAGGATAACTCACTCATCACAGTATAACTAAGAGTTAAAGTCACAGGAACCTTTAAACCTGTAAATGAACAGAGATGAAGCACACAGGGCAAAAAACAGCATGTGCCACAGAAATTCCCATTAGAATCAGAGATGGAGACAATTGTCCTTTACGGCAGTGAAGTGTGAAAAAAACTGACGCACAGATACAGTGCTAGACATGTTCCAATATACAATAATACGATATATCACGGTAATGAACAGTTGGGGTGTAACGATATACCAATGCCACTGTTCGGTTCATATCACGGTTTTGAAGCCACGGTTGGGTTTGATTCTGTTTGCTGTGGAGGTTAGGGTTCATGGCATGGCACCAGCAATGCTAAAGAACATTAGATTCACTTTTAACTTAATAATAATAATAATAATAACAATAATTGCTCCCTGTTAGTTCATGTTAATTAATGCATTAACAAATAAGACTTTAAAAATTGTTCCTTTGTAAAGCGTTAGCAAAAAAATCTATTGCCTTAAAAAAATTTAAATAAGATCAAATAAAATAGTACTTAAATAATGCAAACAAGTCATATAAAAATGACCTAAGTGCTCTTTGAGGAGAGTAAGGAATCAGAAGGTCACTGATGGATATGCTATTGTAATGCACTGCTAGCTGGTTGTCCCGCATCTTCAATAAACAAGCTACAGGTGGTCCAAAATGCAGCGGCTAGAGTCCTTACCAGGTCAAGAAAATATGATC
>NW_015549661.1:294459-296349 GCF_001515605.1 Sinocyclocheilus anshuiensis | reverse complement strand
AATAATGCATCTCATAATCTTGTACTGCAGTTATATCTGATCAAATGCACATTATTATTCTTTAGCTTGGGTTAAACAAATCAATTTTGCTTGGTTGGAACAGCAGCTGCGCTAATTATGTCTCTATTTGTTTCTCTGTTTCTGCTGGGATTGACATCCCGTGGTAACTAGGATTTACACAAGCTTCAGTCTGGATCCAGAACACATGAGAAGAGATGATGCCAACCCCTCAGAGGACCTCAGATGATGCCAACCCGTCTTTAATAGATTTTTCCGTACATTTCTTCCATATGTACATTAACTGACAGTCACCACTGATAAGCTACTACTAAATATATTGTAGAAACTTAATTTTCTGTAAAGTTGAAAATAAACGATGTATTTTGGTGCAAGACCAGATAAAGCCTTGTACACAAAGACAGCTATTTTAAAATCAATTCTAAACTTTACAGGAAGCCAATGTAAACACGCTAAAATTGGGAGTAATGTGATCCCTCTTTTTTGTTCCAGTAAGAAGCCTTGCTGCAGCATTTTGGACAATTTGCAGACGAGAAATCGCAGTTTGAGGCAGGCCACAGTAAAGGGAATTACAGTAATCCAGGCGTGATGTTATGAAAGCATGGATTACAGTCTCCAGATCTTTGTGGGGCAAAAACTGTTTGAGTTTAGCAATTGATCTCAGATGGAAGAAGCTGCCCTTTACCACTGTGCTAATCTGTTTCTCAAAGTTGAGTAACGAATCAAATGTAACCCCAAGATTTCTTATATAGGGTTCAATACTGGCAGAGAGAGACCCTAAATTAAAAACAGATGAAGTCCTAGAGTGGCCTAAAATCAGAATTTCGCTTTTGCTTTCGTTTAATTGCAAAAAGTTATTAGCCATCCAACATTTGATCTCCTCAAAACAGTCGTAGAGCACATCCAAAGAATCACTGCTGTCAGTTTATGCTGGATGATAGAACTGTGTATCGTCAGCATAGCAGTGGTATGAAATCTTATATTTCTTAAAAATGGCACCCAAGGGAAGAATGTAAAGTGAAAAATGAAGAGGGCCTAAAATGGACCCTTGGGGCACACCGCATGACAAAGGAGCCGACGAAGAAGAAAACTTCCCAATGCTCACTGAGAAGGTTCTGTGTTTGAGATAAGAGGCCAACCACTGCAGAGCGACACCCTGAATACCCACCAACTTTTCCAACCAATGTAACAGAATACTATGATCAATTGTATCGAATGCCACACTTAAATCCAACAAAACAAGCACCGCATATGAACCAGTATCGAGAACTTACAAAAGGTCATTGCTAACCTTCAACAGTGCAGCTTCTGTGCTGTGCAGTGATCTAAGTAAGTACATTTTATTTATAGAGCACATTTAATTTCAGCTTACACTGACCAAAGTGCTGTACAAAACAATCATAAAATACAGTAAAGTATAAAATAAAATACAAATTAAAATCCAAGATAACAATACTATTCCATAAATAAAAAATCAGGAAAGGCCATAGAATAAAGATGCATTTTAAGTCTAGACTTAAAAACCGAAATAGACAGAGCAGGTGGCAACTAATTCTAGGGCTGTGCAATTAATCGCATGCGATTGTCATGTGCATCTCGTCAGTAAAGCCGGTTCCGTGATTGGTAGTAAATTGCCATCACCTGCGTTCAGATGGAGCGGCATTTAATACACAGAGCCGTAGTTCACTGACAAGCTAGGCATAGGGATGCTCCGATCTGCCTTTTTCACCTCTGATTCCGATACCTAGGGTTCAGTATTGGCCAATACCGATCCGATACCAGTGAAGTTTTTTTTTTTCTTCATTTAAATAAATGTAGAATTTATATATCTCTGTGTGTGGAACTGATAATCATTCTTTCACAATCTACTAA
>NW_015549661.1:293947-294398 GCF_001515605.1 Sinocyclocheilus anshuiensis | reverse complement strand
TGCACCAAGAGCTTGTAACACTTCAAAGAGAAAGGAAAAATTTAAATCGCATCATATGACCCCTTTAAAAACATTCATGAATGTATTTATATATAAGTTTATACTGTAAAATTAAAATACATTTCTTTTAAATGTATAGCATATTTTTTAATAAGGCAACAACATATGATAGATTCGATAGGACAAAACAAATACAGTGCGGCACGAAGTGCTTTCAATATGCGCATCCGGTATGCAGAATGATGCACTTGAAGCAACACGGAGTCACAGCATGCAGTACTTTGCATTAAAAAGTGCAAAGCACAAAGGGAAGAGAAATTGATGCGTAGTGTATTATGTCTGTGCAACAGTTATTGAGCCTTTCTTTTAACAGTTTTAAATTTCAGTTACTGTGCACGTTAAAAACAATTTATAGTCTTTTCTACGCCCGTGTTTTGTTCTCACAGACACC
>NW_015549661.1:293615-293936 GCF_001515605.1 Sinocyclocheilus anshuiensis | reverse complement strand
ACGCGGTCGTCTTATATTCAGGGTCTAGACTTTGACATGTCAATAATACACCCACAACAATAGGTGGCGCCAAATACTCATAAAACGAGTGTGCCATGAAATACGTAATGTAATGCGTGTTGTAAAGATCTCGAGTAAAAACAAAAGAAAAAGAAAACCTTACAGCTACATGTGTCGTGACTGTCACGTTAGCCTGATGGGACCAAACTCTGTTTGTGATTTTAAAACGTAAAACAGTACCCAGATTGAAGACTACAGTAAGATTTAACTTCTACTGTTAATAAGATTTTGGTAGGCTACTATTAGATGGATAGCCTAAAT
>NW_015549661.1:265074-293018 GCF_001515605.1 Sinocyclocheilus anshuiensis | reverse complement strand
GCTTCGTGTTAAAAACTGCAAAGCACAAAGGGAAGAGAAATTGATGCGTAGTGTATTATATCTGTGCAACAGTTATTGAGCCTTTCTTTTAACAGTTTTAAATTTCAGTTACTGTGCGCGTTAAAAACAATTTATAGTATTTTCTACGTCCGTGTTTTGTTCTCACAGATACCTGGTAGCAAGTAACAAAACAACATTAAACTCCGGCAAGAAGATAAAGTCCTTTTTGCAAAATCATAGACATTTATTTACAAATCAAGTATAATAATGGGAACACAGAATGATCTTGGAGAGAGCTTTACCGAGCTGACTGCTGTAAACGAATGCGACCAGGGTTTAAAGGCTGAACGAATGACTGACATCCAAAGCGGAGAAAAGAGTTTGTGTGAACTTTAATGTAAGGACTTAAATTATCATATGTAGCTCACATTAAAGGGATACAGTTTCTACGTGTATTTACGCTTTGATTTGAATGAAAACAGCGCATCCGTGCAGCGCGGCTGACACAGAAGAGCGTACGCTGCTTGATTGATTCAGCGGATATTCTCTAAAATGGCGCTACGGTGATGCGGAGAGACACAGAGGAGACGAACTGTTGAATAAAGTCGTTATTTTTGTTTTCTTCGCATACAAAAAGTATTCTTGTCGCTTCATAACGTTACGGTTGAACCACTGATGGCAGATGGACTATTCTGACGATGTCTTTCATACTTTTCTGGACCTTGACAGTGTAATTTACTTGGCAGTCAATGTGACAGTCACAAGCCTCCCGGTTTTCATCCAAAATATCTTAAATTGTGTTCCGAAGACGAACGAAGCTTTTACGGGTTTGGAACAACATGGGGGTAAGTGATTAATGACAAAATTTTCATTTTGGGGTGGAGTAACCCTTTAAGCTATTTTATGGCTTCAGAAGTAACACAGAATAATATGCACAATCTCGGATTTGGATCGGCCGTCTCTGACCGATACCCGATCCGACAAAAAAATGGCAGTATCGGAGCCGATACCCGATATGAATATCGGATCAGCACATCCCTAGCTAGGCAATATCACATTCATAATCGAATGCAATTCATCTGCGATTATATTGCCTAGCTTGTCAGTGAACTACGGCTCTGTGTAGTAAATGCCGCTCCATCTGAAAGCAGGTGATGGCGATTTACTACCAATCACGGAACCGGCTTTACTGACCAGATGCACTTGACAATCGCATGCAATTAATTGCACAGCCCTAACTGATTCCATAACCGTGGAGCAGCTACTGCAAAGGCTCTGTCACCTTTAAACTTAAGTAGTGACCGTGGGACATATAAAAGAGCTTTATTAGCAGATCTGAGGGACTTATCTAAAATCTGACTGAAAAGTATCTAAAACATTGGACATACTGATATAGGAATTCAACTGACGATAAACAACTCTCTCTAATAGCTTTGAGATAAAAGGCAACTTAAAAATAGGTCTGAAATTACTGAGGATAGATGGATCAAGATGAGGTTTCTTAAGCAGAGGGTGAACCACAGCATGTTTGAAACTAGCTGGTACAACTTCATTTGCTAAAGAACTATTAATGATGGCTGTTACGGCCGGACTCAGGGTTGCAAACACTTCCTTAAAAAGACGAGCTGAGATGACATCAGACTCACAGCTGGAGGATTTAGTCTTAAAAACTAAATCCGCTAGCTGTACAAAGGAAATTGGATGAAAACAAGTTAACAAATCTGTTGGTGAACAGCTCAATGGGGGATCATATGTTGATGGCTTAAAAGAAGCCTTAATATTCAATAATTTATTATCAAACATTTTTAAAAAGTTCTCACAGGTTTCCCGAGATGGATCAAGAGAAAGGGCAGGTAAGGGGTTTAGCACCAAATCAATTGTCTTAAACAGCATCCACGGTCGGTTCGCATTTTCAATAATGAGTTTGGAAAGGAATTCTGACTTTAACTGACTTTTGGTAGCTAGTTAAGCATGCAATCAGACACTCATATGAGACTTGGAGTTTGTCCCTTTTCCATTTTCGCTCTGCCTTACGACACTCTTGTCTAAGAGCGTGGGTATTATCATTTAACCAAGGCTGAGTGGTGCCCTTTCCCTTCACTTTCCTTGGCTTAAGGGGAGCAACAGAATCTATAGAAATGGAGCAGGAATTAATAAAAACCTCCACCATCTTTTCAGTGTTTAATTTGTCTAAAGCGGCAACATCCACGAAGTTTGCTTGATAGTGCTCTGAAAATAAACTGGCATTGGACGGCTGAATAAAACGAGAATAACTTACAGACTGAGAGCATGTGGGGTGGGGAAATCACAAACAAATTCAAACACAATTGGCAAATGGTCTGAAAAAGCAGCATCAATCACTCTCAGGTTTGTTATGGGGAAGCCATATGACAACACCAGATACAATGTGTGTCCCAAATTATGAGTAGGACTCGAAACAAATTGTGAAAGATTTAAAGATTCAATGAAGCATAAAAACTCTTTCACCAGTTATTACATCAAATATGTAATAACCAGTTATTACATCAAATATGTAATAACTCAATCTGACAGTGGAGAGTCACGAGCTGTTTAAGAGGCAGCTGTGCGCTTTGGCTGAGAGCGCTTTGAAGACCATCTCATACCACTTTTCCTCTGGGGCTGGTGCCAGAGCTGCAGCCTGGCACTCATTCAGAACCGGTTAGTTAACCCTAACCCGTTTCTGGAAGGGAGCAGATCCTTCTACGTCATCAACATGTGATCGGAATCGCTTGATATCTCTTGCAGAAGGAGAGCATTGATCTGTTCTGTTCACCACTGCTGAACTGACATTTAACCGTGTTAATGTTGTTAATTTACCTGAACACATGACAGCTTTAAAAAATGTCACCTTTCAAACTGCGGTCTGTAGTGGAAACTACGTTTACTAACGTCATAGGATCCCTTGTTCGAGACTAGCAAGGTTTGCGGCTGGTTCGGAACCAGGATCTGGGCACTGGCCCAGAATGTTTTGAGTGGAAAAGCGTAGCCCGGCTCCCATTGGGCTCCGGCACCAGCCCCGGTGGAAAAGCAGTATCAGAAAGTGCATGAGTACTTTATGGGTTAAAATAGCTTGAATGTTTCAATTGGCATGACTTTAAATGACGTGCAAGTGACACATCCATCAACTGTACGAAACACATGCTAGGCTTGTATTGCAGTGTGCAGCTTGCTTGCAGAGCAAACTCAGCGTGGATACTATGGATGTGAGGCCATTTGTGCATTTTGAGAGAGTGGCAGAAGACGCTTTAAAGGGATAGTTCACCCAAAAATGAAAATTAGTCCATTATTTACTCACCCTCAAGCCACCCTAGGCGTATATGACATCCTTCTTTCAGATGAATCCAATTGGAGTTATATTAAAAATTGACTTTGATCTTCCAAGCTGTTTAATGGTAGTCAGCGGGTGTTGCAGTTCATCAGTCCAAAAGAAGTGAAATAAAGCACATGTATCCATAATGAAAAGTGCCTCACACAGCTCCAGGGGTTGAACAAAGGCCTCTTGTAGTGAATCGATGCGTTTTTGTAAGAAAAATATCCATATTCAAAATGTAATAATCACTTTAATCTAGCTTGCGCCAACAGTTGTACACAGAAGCAGCACCGGGAGCATGACGTATGAGTTCAGCGCTGCGCATGCACCGGTGAGTCTCGTGAAACCCAAAATTTGTTTATAGGAGCAAAGGAAGCAAAGTTTCCTTACTTTAGCAAATGAAAACCAGTCTCCTCTTAGCTTATATCGAAATCCTCCGACATTCTTCTTTATAAATCCTCGTTTTGTACTTCTAATTCGTGACCGTTGTTTTGATCTCTCCCCTGTGCTTCCGCGTTCGTCACTTCTGAGCGGTGCATGTGCAACGCCGACGTCTTACGTCATCCGCCCAGAGCTGCTACATTTAACCGTGTTAATGTTGTTAATTTACCTGAACACATGACAGCTTTAAAAAATGTCACCTTTCAAACTGCGGTCTGTAGTGGAAACTACGTTTACTAACGTCATAGGATCCCTTGTTCGAGACTAGCAAGGTTTGCGGCTGGTTCGGAACCAGGATCTGGGCACTGGCCCAGAATGTTTTGAGTGGAAAAGCGTAGCCCGGCTCCCATTGGGCTCCGGCACCAGCCCCGGTGGAAAAGCAGTATCAGAAAGTGCATGAGTACTTTATGGGTTAAAATAGCTTGAATGTTTCAATTGGCATGACTTTAAATGACGTGCAAGTGACACATCCATCAACTGTACGAAACACATGCTAGGCTTGTATTGCAGTGTGCAGCTTGCTTGCAGAGCAAACTCAGCGTGGATACTATGGATGTGAGGCCATTTGTGCATTTTGAGAGAGTGGCAGAAGACGCTTTAAAGGGATAGTTCACCCAAAAATGAAAATTAGTCCATTATTTACTCACCCTCAAGCCACCCTAGGCGTATATGACATCCTTCTTTCAGATGAATCCAATTGGAGTTATATTAAAAATTGACTTTGATCTTCCAAGCTGTTTAATGGTAGTCAGCGGGTGTTGCAGTTCATCAGTCCAAAAGAAGTGAAATAAAGCACATGTATCCATAATGAAAAGTGCCTCACACAGCTCCAGGGGTTGAACAAAGGCCTCTTGTAGTGAATCGATGCGTTTTTGTAAGAAAAATATCCATATTCAAAATGTAATAATCACTTTAATCTAGCTTGCGCCAACAGTTGTACACAGAAGCAGCACCGGGAGCATGACGTATGAGTTCAGCGCTGCGCATGCACCGGTGAGTCTCGTGAAACCCAAAATTTGTTTATAGGAGCAAAGGAAGCAAAGTTTCCTTACTTTAGCAAATGAAAACCAGTCTCCTCTTAGCTTATATCGAAATCCTCCGACATTCTTCTTTATAAATCCTCGTTTTGTACTTCTAATTCGTGACCGTTGTTTTGATCTCTCCCCTGTGCTTCCGCGTTCGTCACTTCTGAGCGGTGCATGTGCAACGCCGACGTCTTACGTCATCCGCCCAGAGCTGCTTCCGTGTACAACAGTGAGCGCAAGCTAGATTAAATTGATTATTAATTTATTAATTGCTGGTGATTTAATCCAAATAATGCGTCTTTGCCAAGGAGATCGTTCTATTAAGGATTATGTTGCGGACTTTGTTGAACTGGCCTATCTGACTTTTATGGACGATACTTGCCTGATGATATTTTTTCAGAGTGGCCTAGCTGAGCCACTGCAATCTGTCATGCCACTGCACGACCCAAATTGGACTTTGGATATTGATATCGATCTGGCACTGCGAATGAGCGGCTCTGCATTTACCGTGGGTGTGGTGGATGAGGACCACAACATGGCCGCCAGCCCAGAGACATAAAGAAGTTAATAAAGAAGCTGCCAACACAGACACTGTTTGCAAAATGACCACCGTTCCAAAGTCTCATCCCGTCATGGCCGCTGTTCCAAAGCCTTGTCACATCTCACCTGATCTTCCAGGGCCTCATCACGTCTAAGCTGATCTTCCAGAGCCTTGTCACGTCTCGGCTGATCTTCCAGAGCCTCGTCACGTCTCGGCTGATCTTCCAGAGCCTCGTCACGTCTCGGCTGATCTTCCAGAGCCTCGTCACGTCTCGGCTGATCTTCCAGAGCCTCGTCACGTCTCGGCTGATCTTCCAGAGCCTCGTCACGTCTCACCTAATCTTCCAGAGTTTCATCCTCTCACATCTGCCAGCCCAGAGCCACGTCCTGTCACGGTTGTGTTACCAAAACCCCCCATGTTCCTGTCAATAGAACCTATCATTAAGCATCAGAGATTGGTATCCAGTATGGAGGATCCTCCACTGGTATCCGTGCGAGCTGCCGGTTACCCTGTGAAATCCACGCTCCCGAGCCACACAGATTCCACGCTCACGAACCACACCGACTCAGCATTCTCAAGCAACACTGTTTCAACCCTCTCAAGCCTGCCGGTTACTACTCATTCTAGTTCCCCGGGCACAACGCAGTCAGTTCTAGAAATAGACATTGTACTTTCTGTTCTGCCAGTTATGGCTACGGCCATTCTGTGTGTTTGGGCCACTCACACCACCGCAGAACCTCCTGAAGCGGAGGTGTCCGCTCCAGTCCCAAAGCCCTTTCTTTTCCCTGAGTCCGTTCCAGTTTTCTCTAAGGTGGCAACTTCTGTTGCAGAACATTTCACTCCTTCCGAGACCGTAGCAGCACTCTTCCCCGAGCTCTTGAGTTGAGAACCGCTGTTAATGGACTTGATCTAACAACAAACAAAGTTCAGTTGTATTTTTTTAACTACCATTAACATAATAACTTCTATAACAAATGTAGCTATTTCTCATTATTAGTGTTAGTTAATGCATTAACTAACGTTTACTAATGAGACCTTGTAAAGCCTTAGCCTACCTATTGTTCTTTGATTCTTTTGCGTATGAATGTTTGAAACATTTGTTTACTTTGAACATAAATACAATAAAGCAATTCACAAAAATGTAGTTATTTTTTGTAAGAAAAAGTTATTATACGTTATAGTATAACAACACTTTTTTGCAACTTATTTCAATATTGTGATAATACCGTATACTGTGATAAAAGCTTCAATGATTATCGCAGCATGAAAATTTGATACCGTCATGTACCTAGTACAGACTCAACTGACAAAACCTCGCTATAGAGACATGGACAGACACTTGAAACATGGCTGCCCAGGACCGGTTAGGTTGAGTCCCCACTGCCATCAAGAAAACCTGAGACAAAGATGCACTTTATGACAGAATGCACAGAAACTGAGAAAAATAATACATTTTCTTTATATAGCACCTTTCCACAGCTCAAAAATGTACTATAGCTCTTTCTTAATATTTTTATTAGCAATATTTACTTTTCTTTTCTGTGCACCTTCATTCTTTAACATTATCCCTTTGCCTTCAGTCATTAACTGTATCTGTTGTCCTGTACGATATAATATAATAATCTCCGTTGTGAGTCTGCAGGAGGTCAGATGTCAAACGAACCAATTAAGACGAGACTGACGGCAGCGTTAGAGGATTCAAACACAGCCACCGGGGCACAAACAGGGTTAAAACACCAGCATAAAGTTCCACAAAATGTTCATATTCAAAAAACACCTGCATATGAAAACAACAGTGATCACATCACTGACTAAATATGATCCAAAAACTCTCGAATCAAGGAATGTCTTGAATCATTGCAGGATTTAATGCATCTGTGACATGCTGTTGGTTATGCAGAGCTCAGATTCATCCCTCAGTTTGTTCAGATGAATAAATAAGACATAAACATTGTTGTAGTTTAAAGCAGAAATGTGAGGCTTCACAAACAGGTTAGTAAGTGATTCGGTGTAATGCCGAAGCGTTACATTTATACTCTCAGTATGAAAGCTGTTTATTTGCAGCTGTTATTTAAGTGCTGTACAGTTAAACTGTTTCTAACTTCTAACAGAAGCTGCTGATCACTGCATTTAATATTAAGGCAGAAAATAATCAGTCTGTGATCATAAGAAACATCATTGCATCTCACAGCTCTCTCACCAGACTATTAAACAGCACACACATGTAATCTGTCAGCTAAACTCAATGCTTCTATATTTCTAAGGTTGTAGGAAGCTCCAAACATCCTGAAAACACGCAGCACTGCTTTATTTCACACAGAAGAAACAGGCGGATCTCCCTGATCTATGGCCTCTGTATTCATGAGCTCCAGATTTAGTCAAGCTGAGGAGAACCTTGTGCGAGGTGTTGAAGAATGAGAGAGAGAAACGTCTGACTGACCTGATTTCACCGGCTCGCTCGTGTGTGTTTTTTGTGTATAATATACATTTATATATGTGTGTTTAGTTCACACTCTAACACTCGCCTGTGAAGTTCAGCGTACTAGACTAATCTATCTTTAGTCTTTGTCTTTAGTTTCTTTGACAAAAACGCCGTCTCAGTGTGGACGGGAGGCTTAAACGGAGAGAAAAAGATGCGTTTTCAAACAAAAACATATTAGTGTGGACAAGGCCTTACACGACCTGATCACCCTGAAAGGTTTTATTCTGCGATAACAACCGGCTGGACGTACATTATCCGGCTTATTACACGACTACTTGACACATAAGTAACTAATTAGAATAATTACTTGGATAAATAATAAGACAGGAAAGATTGATTTGAGAAATATTATTAGCTCTGTAAACACAAAGCTTCCTCAAAGAAAAGCTAACTTGTTTCTAACAAATGTCTTTGAGCCTAGATGAATGAACAGGCTCAGACAGGACAGACATTTAAGGCATAATGTAGAATAGTATCAGAAGACGGGGACATAAAATGCTCATTCTAGAAAAAGCATTTTAAAATCTGGCCTGTTTATCATCTTAAATCCATTACAGTGTACAAAACAATCATTCCACAGGCCTACTATTAATACTAAAGTCCTGTATTTTCATTTTACAGTAAATACAGTCGATAACTGAGACGTTTGAATGAAACTAGCGAGAGCGCGGCGTGTGATGAGCACGTTATTCGGTGTTGCTAATGACGACGGGTTGCTATCGGGAATAACACACATCGGAATGTCACGACTGACCAATCAGAATCAAAGCAGCTTCACAGAGATAAAAACAGCAGAATCAATTATGGAATTTCAGGAGGGACACAAAAAAACGACATCATAATGTCAGATGAACTAGTCGATGAGTTGCCTGAACTACTCGTCACACACAGCACTGAAGTGCTGCTCTGAGTGTTTGGATTGAGTTCAGCCGCATGTCCCCGTTTCATCGTGTGTGTGTGTGTGTGTGTGTGTGTGCGGATTCACACTCATTAAGGCGAGACGGCGCTCTCTCTCTCTCAGGACTGTATGCTAATTACTCTGGGTCAGAGTGATAATTGCATGAGTACGTGCTGGATTTGGCACTATTAATAAAGTTCGTTAAGTCTTCTGCCCTCTGACCCCGGCGACCTTTACTGACATTCATTTAATTGAGGAGCTTTAAAATTGACACATAATCTGATCAACAATATCAGAGCATTTTCCTGCAGATGTGACTAAATGTACTCAGTGTTTTCACTGGAGCGACTGCAGCTGCTCAACACTGATTTACAGTTACATGTGAGAAAAAGAGCAAAAGTCAAACGCTCCAAACCTGGGATGAAAACAGCACTTTCACTTTGAATCACATACTGTTGATGAATTATCACTCAGTGCAGACCAGACAGAAATGCAGGAGGTTTGAATTACACACAAAACTATGTTCGTTTGAAACTAGTTTGTTTTATGCAACACACAGCAAACATCTTCCGCTATAATGACTTGTATTGAGAAGCGTTTCTAAACCTGCTGTCCAACAAAAGACAAAAAAAAATATTCTATAATGTAATTAAAGGCTATGTTGATTAGCAATGGATTATAAATATACTTAATTTTTATGAAAAGACCCAAGATGGCTTGAAGAACACAGATAAACTATACATTGTCGCAGTCTGTTTTTATTGTCTTCATGTTTCATCATTTAAAACGTTTTATCTTCTTTTTATTCAGTTACAGCAATAGCTGGACGTCTTTGTCCATATTAGGGATTTCCTGGAACGTCATGAGTTGTACTACTTCTGTGAAGCCTCCGGTTTCCAGTATGAATGAAACATTACATGTGTTTTTAGCACTTAATAATGGCCAATCCATCCTAAAATAATACTTCTCTCAGTCAAGTCAAGCAGACATGTGGTAACCCATGTTCCAGTGTCCAGAAGTGTACAGGAGTTGTTGTTTTTTTGTTTTTGTTCATTTGTTTTAAAAAGTGCATTTTAAATCGCAAAGAACACTCTGATGTTACAAGTTGAACTGAACCGAACTGAAAACTGTAGTTAAAAAACTGAGGTCTGTATTGAACCGTGGGCTAAATGTATTGTTGCTTCCCTACTAGATACCTGTTACGATTGACATCAATTACAAAATGCTGCTACTTACTCTTAAATGCTTAAGTGGCAAAAACAACACAGGCAAAAGGTCCACAAAAGAGGAGGCAAAGCCTTCTCACATTTGGCATGTAAAGTCTGTAACAGTCTTTATAGCCATGCTTGGCACTCAGACACTCTCTCAGTTAAAATCTGAACTAATGACATGCGTCTATAAAGCTTTCATCAAACTCGTCCTGCAAACTAGCAATTCAGATACATCAGATCACATTAAATTACCAACATCTTCCTTGCTTTTGTCTCCCTGTTTGTGTCTCAGCACATCAGACCTTCACGAGTCGTCTGTACTGACCGATGACGAGGAGCACGAGGTCGCAGTCATTGCTTTAATAATGCATTGATCAGAGACATTAAAGCATCATTTCTGTAAAGCACTGAAACATCTCTGTAACGCCGTATTGTGAGATAAGCTATAAAAATACATACATCTTGACTTGATTATGTCGTATGTACCATATGACGTATGGTATGTTTTTGAACAAGATCAAGCAGAATCAATGCTGATTTCAAATTCACTGCATTGAGATAGAGTGATCAAAGAAAAGCTAACATGATTCACATCTTTAAAATATTTTATTTTTTATGCAGTATATTATGATAGGGACATGAAAACGTATTGAAGAGCAGTACTGATCCATAAACTCAACAGCTCTACAGAAAAACTTAAATCTGAAAAGAAATACATCAGAAAGCATGATTGTTTCCTTTACTTTTAGGAACTGAATCAATAATGTCACACACAGTTCATGCCGGCTGCCATGTTGAGCTGACCAGCATCAGGAGGCCTGTATTTCCTCTGAAGGCTGTTTGTAGGAGACACAGATGCTCTCTAGTGGTCATAACAGAGCAGTACAGGACTGCAGTGAATCATGAGCAGCACTTCAGCTGAACTGAAGTCAGGGAGCATCACTTACACAAGCACTACACAGTCAAGAAGCCAAACGGATCTAAACACGCGCTCTCTGATGTGCAGACTAAAGATGATGCAGTAAATGTATTGCATTTGTAATTTAATGCTGCTGGTAGAGAATAAATGAGGTTCTGTCGCAGTGTAAACCAGCTTTAACATCTGCTCATGGCCGGAGCCAGCTGTGAGGAATGTTTCCATTTTCAAAAATAAAATTTGAAGTTCTCTGAATGATTAATTAGCACTTTAATTAGCACAGAAACTCCTCCTATGAGTGTCTGCATGTATAATTCAGTTTAGACGGTTTGATTGTTCATGGGGATGCACCGAAATTTCAGCTGCCAGAAATTCTCGGCCGAAAGAGAAAAACGCTCTCTGAATGTGCGTTCTGTTGAGTTGCTCACGGCCCATGCGAACACTACAGTCATGTACCGCTCGTGCTCACTGGAAAAGCAAAGTCCGCTCAAATACCGCACCGACAGGACATTTCTGTGTAGTGTACTTGTCTCTGTCTGCAGGAGCGTTACTGTGCTGTAATGTGGCAATGCTGGTAAAACCTGCTGCCCGCTATGCTCTGCTCATATGCTCTGATAATAATAGCTTTCTAGGACTATACATTATTTGGATAACTAGTCAAGAAAAAAAATGTGAAAAACTGAATAAAAATAATGATATTTAATATTAATATATTTTCTGTCTAATTTTATATTGTTACTTTCGATAAAAGTGTGGTTATTTTATTGGATTGTGTTTTTTTTTAAATTCAGTATCATTAAAATAATTGAGTTAAATTAAAAAAGTCTTAAATTACTTTAATAAAATAATAAATAATTACAAAGCATTTTTGGTTTCAGTTTTTGGCCAAGTGCATGCAGAATTTGTGGTTTCCGTTTCGGTCCAGAATTTTCATTTGGGTGCATCCCTAATTGTTCAGTTGTTGTAAACATGGTGTGAAAAGGATGGATATTCATGTGAACGGGGCTGAGTTGCCAGATCCAGCGATTATAAATGTCTTTGGACTTGTTTTTTTCCACTTAATGTGACACTTTAGGAAGCTAACAAAGTGGGAAGTTTAGGGTTAGTGATATCTTAATCTTACTTCCAAAACAAAATATCTGAATTTATTTTGGTTTATTGATTTGTTGTAGTATAAAACTTGGCAACACTGCATCTGTAATGTGGGAGGCGTGAAGGCAGGGTTGGATCCAAATACAAGCTTTATTCCAAAGAGTGGTCAAAACAAGCAGGATTAAACAACAGCAAACAGGTACAATCCAGGGCGAGACAAAAGAGTCATCCAATAAACAGGAACTGATCTGGGGCCCATTCTTCGTACGTCGTTTATTACATCCGAGATGATATGATCGCGCTAATCAGGATCTGGCTAATTCGGTTCTTCGAACGCAGCTGTTGATGATGATTAGTCTGGCTGGATTGCGTTATCTGAGATAATTGCACGTTCATGGGTTGGTTTAAAAGGGGCTATGTATCGATGCTCGAAATGCTATGTTGCTATGTTATCGGCATCTCCTGCGCTCCATCAAGCCACTCCCATAATAGCTGTCAGCACTCAAATTAATGCACGACTCTACATTATCTGTATAGCATGTGTGGAAGACTCGAATACATTTTATTCATAATTTTTAAATGATTATTATTTTAAGTTATTGTTCCTGGATTAGTAGGGTACTCTTGTAATAAAGTAACGGTGGCTGGGACAGATTTTAAGTATCAGTTCTGCTTAAAAAGATGCAATCTAATCCTGTTTACATGAAATAAACTGCTCCCGAGCAGGTTTAAGCTTACGGACCTGTTGCTATGACAGCAACTCCGGGATGAGCTTCGAAGAACCAAACAATCCAAGATCAAGCGAAATCATCAACAAGCAAATCCAGCTAACTGAGTTAGCAATGTATGGAGAACGGGCCCCTGGTCAGGCAGCAAACAATCATAATCCAGGGTAAACCGTCCAAGGTCAAAAGACAAGGCACGACATCAAGGAACTAGGAAAGATGGGAAACCACGAAGACATTACAGGCTAGACAATACTGAGACATGAATGAATGGATAACCAGGCTGTAAATAGAGTGAGACTGATGAGGTAACAAGACACAGGTGAATGTAATCAGAGATGATGAGTCCAGCAAGGGATTATGGGGAATGTAGTCTGTGAGAGTCAGTCAGGGCTGGAGTGCCCTCTGCTGGAGAGCACAGGCATGTTACTGCTGATAGGACACCACATTCGGTAAGACAAATGCAATGATCATCATGATAGAAACGCTATCAACGCAATCATAAACAGCAGCATAATAACACTAGTACAGAGATCTGTAGAACAAGTAGGTTACAGAATGAAATATATGGCAAATATGCAGACAGTGGCCAAGAAGAAAGCTATGCTATTTTATTCAGTTTTAGTATTTTAACCTTTCACAAAGTCATGCTAAATCATTCATGAGAGCACTAGACAATGTTCTTATCCTATAGCAATGCTTACTAAAACGATCAAAGTAATAAGTATTGTTGCATGACTAACAAATAATAAAACATTGTGAACATGTGAAGCTTCAGAGGAAGGAAGCGTCTGTTTTGCCTTCATTGTGTCTCACTGATTGTGGAGATCCAGGCCAAAAGAGACGTGAGGTGAGGACGAGATTGGCTGATCACAGAGTTCAGATCTATGCAGCACTAAAGTGATGAAATGTGCTGCTCTGGGGTTTTATGATGTAGTGATATTTACAGAAGGAACAGGAGGCGTTTGTTACACGACCTGAATGAGAGAAAACCATCAGAACAACAAGACAACGACTCGATTTCTGTGGATATTATGTGGCCATTTCTCTCTTGAGCAGCACAAATAAACCTCAAGCTCTGATGAGAACATTAGGAAATGAAGTCAAGAAAGACAGAGCTGGACTGTTGGATGAGTTTCACAGTCTGAGAATGAATCAGCAGCGGGTCAGAATGAAGCAGAACCTCTCTGGGATTGTATTAATCCAAAGAAAATTCATAAATTTCATGTTTAATCTGATGTTTAAATAAAGTTGGAACATTATTTACTTTAAACACCCAATTTTAATATTTCTGTCTGTTGATATTAACTTTTTTTTTTAACATAGACTCATTATTTATTTTTAAAAATTTTCATATTGTTTCTGCTTTATTATCATTATCATTTAAAAAAAATACTGGGTCAATAAATCCTCACTAAACACTGCTTGTTGTTACAGTACTTTTCAGAAGCCATTAATTTTTTAAAAAAAATGCACAAACCTGGTGGAGGCAGTATGTTTGTACATCATAAACATTAAACATATAAAAATGCTGTGCTGTGGTGCTGTGCTCCATCAAGCCACTCCCATAATAGCTGTCAGCACTCAAATTAATGCACGACTCTACATTATCTGTATAGCATGTGTGGAAGACTCGAATACATTTTATTCATAATTTTTAAATGATTATTATTTTAAGTTATTGTTCCTGGATTAGTAGGGTACTCTTGTAATAAAGTAACGGTGGCTGGGACAGATTTTAAGTATCAGTTCTGCTTAAAAAGATGCAATCTAATCCTGTTTACATGAAATAAACTGCTCCCGAGCAGGTTTAAGCTTACGGACCTGTTGCTATGACAGCAACTCCGGGATGAGCTTCGAAGAACCAAACAATCCAAGATCAAGCGAAATCATCAACAAGCAAATCCAGCTAACTGAGTTAGCAATGTATGGAGAACGGGCCCCTGGTCAGGCAGCAAACAATCATAATCCAGGGTAAACCGTCCAAGGTCAAAAGACAAGGCACGACATCAAGGAACTAGGAAAGATGGGAAACCACGAAGACATTACAGGCTAGACAATACTGAGACATGAATGAATGGATAACCAGGCTGTAAATAGAGTGAGACTGATGAGGTAACAAGACACAGGTGAATGTAATCAGAGATGATGAGTCCAGCAAGGGATTATGGGGAATGTAGTCTGTGAGAGTCAGTCAGGGCTGGAGTGCCCTCTGCTGGAGAGCACAGGCATGTTACTGCTGATAGGACACCACATTCGGTAAGACAAATGCAATGATCATCATGATAGAAACGCTATCAACGCAATCATAAACAGCAGCATAATAACACTAGTACAGAGATCTGTAGAACAAGTAGGTTACAGAATGAAATATATGGCAAATATGCAGACAGTGGCCAAGAAGAAAGCTATGCTATTTTATTCAGTTTTAGTATTTTAACCTTTCACAAAGTCATGCTAAATCATTCATGAGAGCACTAGACAATGTTCTTATCATATAGCAATGCTTACTAAAACGATCAAACTAATAAGTATTGTTGCATGACTAACAAATAATAAAACATTGTGAACATGTGAAGCTTCAGAGGAAGGAAGCGTCTGTTTTGCCTTCATTGTGTCTCACTGATTGTGGAGATCCAGGCCAAAAGAGACGTGAGGTGAGGACGAGATTGGCTGATCACAGAGTTCAGATCTATGCAGCACTAAAGTGATGAAATGTGCTGCTCTGGGGTTTTATGATGTAGTGATATTTACAGAAGGAACGGGAGGCGTTTGTTACACGACCTGAATGAGAGAAAACCATCAGAACAACAAGACAACGACTCGATTTCTGTGGATATTATGTGGCCATTTCTCTCTTGAGCAGCACAAATAAACCTCAAGCTCTGATGAGAACATTAGGAAATGAAGTCAAGAAAGACAGAGCTGGACTGTTGGATGAGTTTCACAGTCTGAGAATGAATCAGCAGCGGGTCAGAATGAAGCAGAACCTCTCTGGGATTGTATTAATCCAAAGAAAATTCATAAATTTCATGTTTAATCTGATGTTTAAATAAAGTTGGAACATTATTTACTTTAAACACCCAATTTTAATATTTCTGTCTGTTGATATTAACTTTTTTTTTTAACATAGACTCATTATTTATTTTTAAAAATTTTCATATTGTTTCTGCTTTATTATCATTATCATTTAAAAAAAATACTGGGTCAATAAATCCTCACTAAACACTGCTTGTTGTTACAGTACTTTTCAGAAGCCATTAATTTTTTTTTAAAAATGCACAAACCTGGTGGAGGCAGTATGTTTGTACATCATAAACATTAAACATATAAAAATGCTGTGCTGTGGTGCTGTTGCTGACAGAGTAAACAGCTTTAAGCCGGACAGCATGTAATGATTTTCATTGGGATCACAGACACTCTGCTGTTTGCATGTTTCTGCATCTGTTGCGTGGGAGCTGCGCGCTGTAGAGTTATGCCGCCCACAAACAGCCATCATCATCTACAACAACCATCTTTAATTCCTCTTTGATGTGCCATTAAACCAATAACAGGAAACTATTATTCCAGTATTTGCACAGCAGAGTTTACAAACCGGTAATGTCCAGAAAGCATGAATGATTTATCAGTGCTTCGGAACGGAGCCAGGGTGGCGTCAAAAGCCAGTGATGGGCGTGAACCTGGTCTAACTAGTGTGAAAACATACTGGGTGAATAATGTGCATAGATTCATAAAATCAGAATCATCTGGTGTAAATGCTGCCTGTTCATTAGTGATGGACATGAAGCAGCTGCTAAATAAAGGACCTAAATGTTTCTGAAGGTTTGGTGTGGCAGACCAGCATCTGATTAATGTACAGTAACATAACTGTCTTATTTCACTGAACAAACATCACCTCCATCATTTTTAGTGAACACTCCAAATTATTTTAAGCATATCCGATAACGAATGACTCGAAAAGAAATAGAGTGCAGAAATAATTCACATCAGATTCAGTTCAATATTAGTCATTAGTACAAAAGTGATAATTGAACATGTTTGTGAATCTCACACATGTATCTTAGCAGAAGCAGTATGTGTTCGGTTCTGAACTTCATCTCTCTTTTAATCTACACAAAAAAACAAAAAACCTCAATCCGGCGTCCAGTTTCTTTTGTCATTTCAGTTCCTCTAATGTTCACTCTCACTTCCTCTTATCTATCAGATGTTCTCCAGACGAGACGCGTCCAAACACCCTCTTCATTCAATTAGAAAGCTCTTAACTAATTACACCAGCGCTTGTCACAGCAGATACACGTTTCAGTGTAATATTGGGAAGTGGCTTTCTATGACTGGATACGTAGGTGAAAACGTGTGTGTGTGTGTGTGTGTGTGTGGTATTTATCACGTTATGGGGACCAAATGTCCCCACAAGGATAGGGGTGTGTGAGTGTGTGTGTGTGTGTGTGTGTGTGTAATGTTGAGATGATGGACAGACGCATGCGTGACGTTTGATCCTGACTGACCTCTCGTGTGCAACACTGCTGTGAGATCTAATCATAACAGCAGAGGAGCCGATCATTTACACACGATGATACACACAATATACAGCATCATGAATGACGTGTCAGTAATACTCTGACCCACAGTCACCGTAACTGAGCGTCCTGTAGATGTACACACTGTAGATGTGAGATGCTGGTGGTGTGTCCCAGACCTGGTCCTGTTTATCACTGTGAAGCTGCTTTGCTTTGAAACGATCTGTACTGTATAAAGCGCTCTAGATATAAAGGTGACCATACGTGACATGAGGAGACTCAAGTGTTTCTGGCCTCCAGGATCAGGGCTGGCAAACACTGATCTACAGCGCCAGCGATGAGGATGATGAAGATCCTTCAACAGCGTGAAGCACGAGACGAGGTGAGCTCTGCTCCGGCTTTGAACAGTCCATCATAAACTATTAAACATTCATGAGCCACACAGAGGGGCTTCACTGCCTCTCAAACACACCAGCGACTCCAACACATACCAATGAACGCAGGAATAAAGAGACTTTCTCTTTTTACAGCAATTATTATAATAGAAAAGAGAAAAGCCTTCAAACCTGCGTTACTGTGTGGGGGAATCTGAATCTCATCATGCATCTGTAGCTACACATTCATCCATGAACATCTGCAGAAGAACATTCTTCATAATTATTCACGTCTTGAATGAAGTTATTTTATAGTATTTATTTCATTGTATAATAAAACGTTTATTAAAATCACTGGTAGCTTTTTCCGTCACTGCTTTATTATGGCTCAGTCCATCTCAAAATTTCGACTGGATTGGAAGGAGTGGTCTGAACCTGAAATAATCCGATCCACAAAATAAAATTAAGCATGCAAATGCTTGAATCTGAGTATATTCTCCAGAGGATTCAACACTAAACAAGCTCAGACTCAGTTCTGAATCATTAAAGAGAGCTGTGATGCATCGGAGAATAATTTTTCTCTAGAACAAATTCATGGCTACATCATTGATGATGCATACTACTGTACATACAGGTGAGCAGATATGAACACTAAATGAGAATTAGAGGAGGGCTTCCACATCTGGTCCTGCTGTCAAACCTGACGGACTGAGACCGGCAGCACAATCAGCTCACAACTTCTCATCATCACTGTAATATCACAGCTGATAAATTAACTCCATACATTTATCAATAATCTGATCTGTCAGATTTCACTTGTATTTGTGGCACTTTTGTGCGTTATACAGACTATATAAAAAAAAGTAAAACAAACAAAAGACAAACAACAGCATAACGGGAAATATCACGATATTACATGACAACCACATCAGCTGAATTATTATTGATCATCTGTAATTGATCCGCCACTGTTTTCATTTCAAAGCAAATCCAGCACACAAACTCCAGTGATGACAGAAAAGCGCAGAAAACACTTACTGTGATGCTCTTGGATGATGAGGACTGACATTTCACCTGATGAGAGACGCTGGCCGTTTGATTCATCGAGCAGCGACGAAGATCCGATCGATCGATCAGTTCAGTGTGATCAGTTCCGTCTGTCTGCCAGAAGCGCCTCGATGATGATCGAATGAACTGAGCAATGCTCTCTCTCTCTGTTTCTCTCTCTCTCTCTCTGTCTCTCTCTCTCTCGCTCTCAATTTAAATTTTTCAATTTAAGAGTGCTTTATTGGCATGACAAAAATTATACATTTGTATTGCCAAAGCAATTGCAGCTGGACTGCTTACAAACAGTGCACATATGTATTAACAGAAAGAAAAAAATAATAACAATAGTAATAATAATAATATATAAAAAGTATTAAGCATGTAGTGCAAAATAATGATATGATTGGGGGTCACTGAGCTTCAGATGTTTCCAGAATTTAATTGCCCTTTTTTGTATCTTTATGATTAGAGGATATTTGCCTAATTCTGCCCTGCATGCGTTATTTGTTGTGTGCCGGTGCACGTGTAATATATTTTTACAGAGTTCTGCATGCAGGGTCTCAATCGGATGTTTTCCCCATTTGGTGAAATCTTGATTTGGATTTGTCAGTGGACCCCACACCTCACTGCCATAGAGGGCAATGGGCTCAATTACTGATTCTAATATTTTCAGCCAAATTCTAATAGGGATCTCTATAGGACATTGCTCTCTCTCTCTCTCTCTCTCTCTCATGTAACGGCGTCACTGTAACTCACTCTAGAGTTAACGTTACTCATGTTTGTTCATGCAGATCTGCTTTAATGCCGTTCATCTCTAATCAGTCACCTCTGGAGCAGCTCATCTGAGCGTCTGCATGCGCTTCAACATCAGCAGGAGTTCTGGAACTTCACATCAGCGCCGTAAAGTTAGTTTTAGGTTCGATATTCGCTTCTATTCACTGTTCTATAGTTGACAGTCCTACAAAGTCAAAGATATCACTAGCATTAGTTTTAACAATATGCAACCACTTTATATTGTGCCGCAAAGTACCGGCAAAAGTAATTACCGTAAATGTGTCAGGGGGAAATAGTAAGGAGATATTTGAGTTATTTACTAATAAACTAGTGTTTTCTGAGTCCGTGTCGCAAAGATGAAGTTGTCGATCCTGACTCGCCATCTTTTCATTAGACGCGCCTTGAGAGAAGTGCATCTTTAATGATTATGATTATAATGAAAGAGTTTTTGTTTTTGATTTGTTTTTAATGAGGAAAAAAAATTAACTTAAATGATTTTAGCAAATGGCTGCAATATAACAAAGAGTGAAAAATTGAAGGGGGTCTGAATACTTTCCGTACCCACTGTATATGCTTGAACTGTTTTATATCTATAGATTTTATTTTAGGCAAGTCGTGATGATTTGAGAAGGCTAAATTGATCAAACATAGGCTATGATCAGCTTATATTTAACAAACAAAAAATTCTCCAAACGTTTTTTCTAAATTAACAATAAAAAAACAAAACGAAATATAATCACTTTGCCATTACATACAAAACTGAACTATTTTAATAGCTGGAACAGTAGTATAAGCTGTTTTGGGGAAAGGGGGGAAAAAAAGACGGACTCGGGCCGGTAATTCTGATAAGCTGTCGGACACGGGCCGGGCTAGGATCTGAGCATCTCGGGCCAGGGCAGGGCTAGGGCCTAAATCTGAGGCCCGTGCAGGGCTCTAGGATGGAGAGATGTCACTGCGTGTTATAGCTATTAATATTAACATTCCTGTTGGTTTAAATGGTCGGCCATCGGGGGCCCCCTTAAAATGCGGGGCCCCAGGCATTTGCCTGCCTTGCCTGCCCCATTGCTACACCTCTGCTTATATGTACATATCCATACATATATGAATGGAGGTTTTGGGAAAATCTCACCTGTAGTAAGTTAGTTTGGCCACTAGGAATATACTACAACCTTTGGAACAAGAAAAATCTTATTTTGGTGAATTACTGTAATGTTTTTTCTAAAAATATTTGTGCACTGTACATACTTAGGGGAAGTATTGCCTAAGGTGAGATATTGGCAAAATATCTGCCCACTAGGTATTTACTAGGTATTTCTCTGTAAACAATAATTGAATGAATTATTGGATTTCGTTTTGTACTCTGAGGTAAATCTGCAGACGGTCCCTAAAGCAGCAGCGAATATTAAGCCTAAAACTAGGGTGACCATACGTCCTCTTTTCCCTGGACATGTCCTCTTTTTGGACCTAAAAAATGCGTCCGGCCAGGATTTCTTAATCGTCCAAAATGTGTGCGGGTGCGGACCAAACAACCGTACCGACACCCAGCTGAAGAGGTGGTCTCGGTCCGCGCTTCCAAACGAACTCTGGTACGGTTAGTTTTAGGTGTGAATATCACCCGACCTCGATCCGACCCAATTTACTTGTATAATATTAATAGAAAACAATAGTATTTTTTTTTCTAAATACAAAAATACGTTTAAACGCTTTAAATACAAAAATCAAAATACAAAAAAATAAAATATTTAATAAAATTCAATCAAAATGATGATGCAATAAAATGTAATACAAAACAAACTAAAAATGACTAAAACATGATATTATTTAAAAGATAAATTATGAAAATGTAAGAAATTCTAAATAAGCCTCAGCCAGTCACAAACAAATAAATTCAAACTAAAATAGTGAGGGTTTTTTGTTTTTTTTATGAGAATGCCATGGAGCATTGTTTTGTATGACTGCAAGTGATGCCTAACAACCAGTACATTGTGAATGTAGTTATTTAGCAGACACTCTGTACTTTTATCCAAAGTGACTGCAAGTGCACTTACCATGGCGTCACTTTTAAGTGTTCAAACATTTTAGGGTGTACTCACACCTGTCTTGTTTGGTTCGACTGAATCAAGTTCATTTCCCCTCTTGGTGCGGACCTTTTTGGTAGGTGTGAATACAGCAATCGCACTCGGGTGCGGACCAAACAACCATACCAAGACCCAGCTGAAGAAGTGGTCTCAGTCCGCTTCCGAACGAACTCTGGTACGGTTCGTTTAAGGTGTGAATATGACCCGACCTCGATCCGACCCAACTGCAGAAATCACGCTCAGAAACAGACAGCTCGTGCATATAGTGCTGTTGTTTGCGTTTGGAAATGGCTTAAATCACTTGTTTTTGAACCACAATGCTTAAAAATGCGTGCAAATGATGAGTTATCGTGACCATGGCGCACTGACGTGAGTGCGCTAAATAGGCTAAAGCTTGCGCAAAGCCCCAGCAAAAGTTACAATGAATATGTTGGAGAGAAATAGTAAGGAGATATTTAAATTATTTACTAATAAACTAGTGTTTTCTGAGTCAGGGCCTCGGGCCTGTTTTAGGCTTCTCCTTATTTTTATATTTTAGACATCCATCAATTAGTGATGAAAAAAGATTGCCGTGCTGGTGGAAACAACACGAGACCGTGCTACCGAGACTGTCAAGAGCGGCTCGACGGTGTTTAGTGTCCAGCAGCAGCAGCATGTATGGTGCGTGCCGTCAGCACAGCTGAAGAGTTCTGCGTTCAAATGCACGCAATAGGCTTAAGTTTGCCGCAAAGCATCTGCAAAAGTAATTACCATAAATGTGTCAGGCAGAAATAGTAAGTAGATATTTAAATTATTTACTAATAAACTAGTGTTTTCTGAGTCAGTGTCGCAAAGATGAAGTTGACGATCCTGACTTGGCATCTCCTCATTGGATGCACCTTTAGAAAGAAATGCATCTTTACGGATTATATAATGAAAGAGTTTTTGGTTTGGATTTGAATTATTTCATTTTGTAGTCATTTAAAGCTTTCTATAGATATATTCATCATGTCTGTAAGGAAAATATTTGCTGAGTTTTGGTTCATTTTTGTGAATCGCTCCTGTTCAAGACCAAGACGGCAGAAAGTGCATCCTATTTGTTTTCTTTATTTCACAAAAGCACAGTGTTTTCTTGATATTGTGAGTGCACACAAATAAAAGTAGATCTTTTACAGTTCCGAACAATGTATTATTCTTACCTTTATGAGAAAAAATGATGGCGTATTTTAATTTGTTTCCACTGATGTCCTGAAACGGCTTCAGCTTCCACTCTCCGCTCAAACGATTGGATATGTGCTTAATAGCGCAATTATCTAGGTTAAATGTTTAAATTAATATTGTGATATGCTTTAAGTATTTTATATCTATAGATTTTATTTTCTGCAAGTCGTATGACATTGTCTCATATGATGCTCATACGTTCATATTGCATTAGCTGATAACACCAAATCAGTAGCTAAAAGAATAAAAATTGCACTATGAATGATCTCCATGATTAGCCTGTTTTTGCACTTCATGTTTTTGTCTACTTGAGAATTTCTGTCCAATGAATGGATGACCTTGGCACACGTGTGGTTTTCTTTACAATTTCTAGTTCACTTGCAAAAAGGGCAGTGTGAAAGCAAACCGCACCAAACAAAAAAATCATTGTATTTGGTCCGGACCAAAGCAAGTGAACTAGCGGACTTTCCTGGTGTGAATACACCCTAAAACAAAACAGTTGACCTGCACATTATCTCATCAGGTGAGACAGACTTTGTGCCCTTTATGAGACGGACCTTCAGCTGGATTGTCAATTAAAGCAATTAAAGAACTGAGAAGGTGGTTTGTGTTGATCAGGTCTTTCTTATAGCAGCACGACTGAATAAAGACTCATCTGCTCCCAGTGTGCTTTTACTGAACTTTAAGCCACTCCCGTATGTTGATGGAATGTACTGTATGTTAATCACTGCATTCACAACTGATCAGTCCAGTATATCAGGCGTTTGCTCTCCATTTGTTCTGATTAATTAAGCTGTTCTTCAGGAAAATCCTGCAGCTCCTCCATTTCTTTGCTTTTCCAGCATCTTATGCACATGTAAGCTCTTCCCAGGAGCATGATGCTGAGATCAATCTTTACACGGTGGACGAATGAGGGATTCATACACAACAATTACAAAAGCTGCAACCATTCACTGATTCTCAGGAAAAATATACAATATAAAATACAAAATAGTTTTCCCTTTATAATCACAAAACAGCTGTCACTCACTTCAGTTCATCACAATATCACAAAGTGCCCTTAAAATAAATGAAGCTCTCTACACTGCACAACGAATCTTGTGTCTACCCTTTGGAAGAGAACTGAACTGGACTGCACTGGACTGAGCTGGGGCCTGTACCATGATGGTAGTTGAACCAATTCAGAGTTACAGGATTAGTTTCGAGTTGACAAAACCAAACCACTCCAATCCAGCTTTGTTGGTTCCATGATACTGACCATCAGCTTTCTTTGTCAACTCTGGCTTTGATCCTGAGTTTGTGGAGCGTGTTCACATGAATGTGTGACATCAGCGGTGAACAGCCAATCACAGGCCTTGCAGCAACACAGAGCAAGTGTGATTCACCCAGCGAGAGTCAAAACTCTTTCGCTAAGGTTAAGAGATTGAAGGATATGAGGAATTGAAATGCATTTACACTGAAGAAAGAACTTGTCCATGAAAGAGGACAAAAAAAATAAATTATCTTGCTCTATCAGTGCAAGTGAAAATTGTGAAGTTAGTTTAAATGGTTGATAACAGCGATAGAGACTCGAATATGTAAGATCACATGTAGTTATTTTTAAAGCCTTATCTATTGATTTTACAGCTTATTAATATTACATATGACCTGTATATATTAATATTCATTTAAAATAAATGCTTTATAATAATTGTTAAATTAAAATGATTAGTTTTGGATTAATAATAATATAAAAAAATTTTTTTTTTACTATATAATGAACTTGAATTTGGAGGAAGAGAAACAGGGGGAGTAACTTTTTTGCATCAGACATGTCAAGTCAAGCCAAGTCACCTTTATTTATATAGCACTTTTAACAATACAGATTGTCAAAGCAACTGTACAGCATTAATTAGGTAAATAGTGTGTAATGATGCAAAAGGACAATAGTAAACACTCAATTTGCAGTTAAAGGCAGTTCATCATTGAATTTAGTGATGTCATCATCCGGCTCAGTTCAGTTTAAATAGTATCAGTGCAATCAAGTCAGCGATATCGCTGGAAATTAAGCGTCCCCAACTAAGCAAGCCAGAGGAACCAAAACTCCATTGGTGACAGAATGGAGAAAAAACCTTTGGAGAAACCAGGCTCAGTCGGGGGGCAGTTCTCCTCTGACCAGGCGAAACCAGCAGTTCAGTTCCAGGCTGCAGCAAAGTCTCATTGTGCAGAGGACTCAACTGGTTCCTGTGGTGTTGTCCCGGTGGCTGTTCAGTGACATGTGTCACTTTGCTCACACCTGATTTGTCCAATTTCAGATTGAGATCTCTTACCCAGAACATAACAGGTTAGGAGTTAACAGTAGGACTGTTAACATAACAGGAGCAGGTTAGCTGTGGAGTGTGAGTTACTATGGTGATGAACGCCGCTAAAAGCCAAGTCACTTTCATGATACCTAAAACCCATGATTGGTGCAAACTAAACTGAAATTTACCTGGCTGGCAAGCTAATCCGGCTTCATGGTACAGGCCACCGGACTGAACTGAGCTGAGATGGGGTGCGTTTCCCAAAAGCATCATTAGCTAACCATGGTAGGTGGGAAACGCACCCCAGCTCAGCTCAGCACCCCTGGACTGAATTGAGCTGGACTGGACCAAACTGAACGCTGCAAAAACACGTTGTAAACACGAATACGCACTGGAGCGTTTCTGTTTCGCCAATATCCTGTTTTTACAGCCTCACCTGAACGGCTCTTGCTTTCGTTTAGATGCGTGAGAAAATCTGAAAGCGTGAGAGTGCAGCCCTGCTTTTAGTAAATCACTCCAGACATTTGCATATAAATATCCGTTGCCCATGTTTTCTTCACTGACACAGACAAAAGTGAATGAAAATGAAAAAGCATTGGCCCTTGAACACATGGCAAGCTCAGGTTTCTGGCCTTGGTATTCCTATAACCCTGCGTACAGTAACATCAGCACAGATTTTTCTCTGAGATTCTTGAGAATACTAAAGTCTGCTGCCAAATCTCTATTAAAAAGTTGATCTGGTGTCTGAAAAAGAGGTTTAGGTTGTGTAATCAGGATTGAGACGATATGCAGTATCTTGAGAAATTACTCCATGTTTAGTAATTCTCATCTTCATTTAAAATCGCAATGATGTGTATGAACCGGGAACTTCAACGGGATTGTTTCACTCCTGATGGAGAAATGCAACACTAACTGTGCGATCACAGGATCCAACCCTTTGATTCCAAACCCAGAGATCTACCAGATGCTCCTGAAATCTGCTGATGATCTGCAGCTTAAACACACCTGAGGAACATCACGCTCATTAGACAGACACAAACACGCCTTCATTAGAAACCATGAGCTTTTATTGGAATGTTTCACCATTACACTTACAAATCCCACCGGTGTGTGTCTGCCTTTATCAAAACGAGCTTCTGCTAATACTGATTCCGCTCAAGCACGTTCATATGACCGTCTGCGATTATGAATAAATGACATCTGAAGGTAAAAGCAATTGAGTATCTAAAATGCCATGAAGAAAAAGACAGACAGAAAATGCAGTATATGGGATTTTTTTTTAAAGAGTTTTCGTTTAGTCACAAATTTGAGAGATCAAAAGGAAGTATCAAAGTAGAGCAGAAACACTTGCTTTAATGTGGTAGGGGTTCGAGTCATAAAACATTGAAATAAAGAAGAGGATGGAGCCGAACACAGTTCAACATGTGATTGTTTATACCTCAATGACAATAATGACGCCGGTCCAGTTTCATCATAAATCTCATGATCGAGTTCAGTTACACGCGTCACACACTCACACGACACAGACTGAAGCGCTTTCGGTTGCTTACACTGGGATAAAATCAACAAAAACTCAAGAAACCCGTCGTATGTGCCAGCAGTCGTGGTGAACCAGTCTGTCGGACCAACAATAGAAAACACATTTCTCATTTCTGCACCCTACCATCCCATACGCGCTCGTGTGTGTGTGTGTGTGTGTTTAGGACATGACACCGAACACAGGGTTGTGGCGGCAGATGCTCGGCCCGATCTCCTCATAGTCCTTCTTGGTGTGACACACTTGGTAAAACTCCGGCTAAAGAGAAACAAACAAACAAACACACACACACACAGTCACAGAAGTGTTTCAAACATCCCGCAGTGTGAAGGTAATGACAGTCATTAGTGAACTTCAGTGTAATCGAGTTCTCACGGCGCAGATTCATCAAGACGCTCCGGTGAACAGTGATTTACGGACAGGACACTTTAATTGATTATAATTCACGGCAGCAAACGCTTCAGCTCACAAAGAGCCAGCAGACGGAGGATCTGAACTGAGTATTCGTTATCGTTTCAGTTTCTCTCCGACTTGTTCAATTAAACAGGCTGTTATTCATACAAACATCTCTTTACGAGTGAACGAGCAACAGCAAACACTCCTTCTGGAACATCACAGGACGTTTTCACAGTGAACTGTAATCTGCAGTGATTAATTAAAAATGTGAGCCCTTTAAAGAGGAATGTTGCAGTGTGTGTGTGCGTGTTTGTGAGTGTGTGTGAGTGAGTGAGTGAGTGAGTGAGTGAGTGTGTGTGTGTGTGAGAGAGTCTGTGTGTGTGAGAGAGTCTGTGTGTGTTTGTGAGTGAGTGTGTGTGTGTGAGTGAGTGTGTTGTTTCCTAAGGCAAAGTCTGTGTGTGAGTGAGTGAGCGAGCGTGAGTGAGTGTGTGTGTGTGTGTGTGTGTGTGTGTGAGACTCACGGTTGATGCCAGCATGGATCCTCCGAACCACACGGCGTAGCGCTGCATGTGATGGGTGACGACCTGAACGTCGATGGGTTTAGGCTGTGAGAGAAGAAGAGATGCAGATATTGAGTAGTTATTTCTCACACAGACGCTGCTGTAGATCTGCTGTGAATCTGACCTTGAGTTTCCCTCCGCTGAGCTCCTCGCTGAGCTTCAGACGTGCGTCCACCGTTCTCTTCAGGTCTCTCTGCATACGCCGGCCGAAGTCACGGAACATGGTGGAGCCGCCCGACAGCACGATGTTCTGTGAAAGAGCACACGAGTTCACACCACTGAACCATCAGCCGCATCTGACCGTGACCGACGCTACTGACCTTATAGAGCGGACGGCGCACATCGATCGGGCAGTTCTGAATGACCTCGTCCACAACCTCAGAGATGGGCTGAGTGAAGTCCGGGTTAGCAAACTGAGAGGAAACAGAGTGTGAGACGTTGCTGTGTGAGTGAGTGAGTGAGTGAGTGAGTGTGTGTGTGTGTGTCTGTCTGTGTGAATGAGTGAGGGAGGGTGTGT
>NW_015549661.1:264107-264840 GCF_001515605.1 Sinocyclocheilus anshuiensis | reverse complement strand
GTGTGTGTGTGTGTGAGTGAGTGAGTGCGTGCGTGTGTGTGTGTGTGAGTGAGTGCGTGAGTGAGTGAGTGCATGCGTGCATGCGTGTGTGTGAGTGAGTGCGTGTGTGTGCGAGTGTGTGTGCGTGTGAGTGCGTGTGTGTGCGAGTGTGTGCGAGTGTGTGTGTGCGAGTGCGTGTGCGTGCGTGTGTGAGTATGAGAGTGTTGAAAGAACCCAGATTCTTTTATTTTTAACAAGGACTTAATACTGCAAATCAACAAAACAAGTTTAAAATACTTGTTTCCTTCAATATATGAAGTTTCCTTCTAGACATGTGTCTTGAAATTGGTTTGTTTGCTAATACATCAATAGAGACTAAATTAGAGGTTGATCGATACTGTATTTATTATTTTCCTGTAGGGTTTATTTTTGCCTGTTATTACTGTAATTGTCTTGATATAACAGCAATAAAAGAAATGTGTGCCTGTCCAAACCTCAGGGTGGAAGAAGATTTCGGGTCCCAGGAAGCGCTCGTATCCCACATCGATGGTGAACTCTTTCTTGCTGATGGCGTTGATGCCGGTGTACTGCTTGATCCATTTGGATCCGTCCGTATCGTACTTGTTAAACTCCTTCACCAGATCGGGACAGACGTAACTGAAGCGCTCCTGCAGCAGACAGACGAGTGGACGCTCAGAGTCTGGAGGACGAGACGCTCATGTGCTCCATCACTCACACACACACACACACACTC
>NW_015549661.1:263088-263829 GCF_001515605.1 Sinocyclocheilus anshuiensis | reverse complement strand
TCACACACACACACACACACACACACACACACACACACACGCGCACGCACACATGCACACATGCACACACATACACTCACACGCGCACACTCTCACGCGCACACACATGCTCACACACACGCTCGCACATACATGCACACTCGCGCATTCACTCACACACACGCACACGCTCGCACACACTCACACACACACACACACGCACACACTCACTCACACACACACACACACGCACACACTCACTCACACACACACACACACGCACACACTCACTCACACACACACACACACGCACACACTCACTCACACACACACACACACTCTCACCTTGACGGCTTTGGCGGTCTCCAGTGACTGCTCTGGTGGGATGCCCACCTCTCGCTCTCTCAGCAGCTGCTGTGTGAAGTACGTGATGTCTCGGCCTCACTCACACACGCTCACACACGCGCGCGCACACACACACGCACAACCGCACGCGCACACACAACCACACGCACTCACACAAGCACACACACATTCACACACACGAACGCACGCGCTCACACACAAGCACACACTCACTCGCACACACACAAGAGCACACATTCACACTCACGCACACTCGCTCACACTCACTCACGCACGCACACACTCACTCACGCACGCACACACAATCACACGCACGCACACACAATCACACGCACGCACGCACGCACACACTCACACGCACGCACGCACTCACACGCACGCACGCACTCACACGCA